>NC_068981.1:97816980-97832168 GCF_001194135.2 Octopus bimaculoides | reverse complement strand
GTAGAAGACACTTGTCCAAGGTGTCACGCAGTGGGACTGAACCCTGAACCATGTGGTTGGTAAGTAAGCTACTTACCACGTGCAGATTGCTCAGCAAAAGCTTTCAGAACTCTCATCAAACCTCATCTGTTGTTTACAACAAGAGAGTCCATCAGGTATCTAGTGTTATTCAATGTGTCATTCTATTTTTAAGACATTAAAATGTCATTGGAAGTAGACTTGACTGATATTTCTTGAAAGGTGAGTGACCATACAGATGCTCTCTCTCTCTCTTTCTATCTCTCTCTCTCTCTCTCTCTCTCTCTCTCTCTCTCTCTTTCTCTTATTGGTCCACAAAGGGAATGTCATAAAAATCCATGTATAATATGCATCTTGATTTTAGAGCCTAAAATGGCTAAAAAAAATCCCCCAAAACATAACACTATGCATGATGGCTTAGCTGGTCAAAACTTCAAAGTCACTGTCAACAAGAATAATAAATTTGTGCTCCACAAAAGTATAGAGTAACCCATCAGATTAATGTAAAATTGTTTTCATTATAACAGAACATAAAAACAAACATTAATCCTTTAGCATTTAAACCAGCCATATCCAGCCAAAATTTTCTATTTGCTTTAGGTTCAAACTAGCCAAATCCAAGCTCTCACACACACTCTACAATGTTATTTTACTTTAAACGATCACACCACCAAAATCTCAAGGATATGAGATAATGCATGATTAATTTAAAACAATGTAAATCAATAATCATTACGTTTGATAGAATAACCTATATATATCATGTATGTTTGTATGTATGTCTATGTATGTGTATATATGTATGCGTATGTATATGTGTGTGTGACTTTGTGTGTGTGTCTTAACAACTGGTGTTGGTATTACTTCCGTGAAAGAGACTAATATTATAAGTACCAGACTTAGAAACAAATAAGTATTGAGGTCGATTTGATTGACTAAAATCACACAAGCAAAAGATAAATTACACGAATACCATGTATTATATATACCCCAAAATTTAAATTTTAATCTTGATTTTTATGAGAGAAAAAAATGCATACAGTACATGGAGTTTTATGGTAATTACATTAGCAAGTAACGTAAATAGCAATTGCATGCATTGCAGACCTATTCAACCCAGAGTGTCTTTTACTAGATTGTATTGCTGATGGAGCTGATGAGGATAACCTCTTGGCAGTGGTGGGGTGTTAAAGTACTTGTAATGGACATGATGGGAACATATTACCATCTCTCATACAAAACAGGTCCCCTGTGCCTAGTAAAAAAAAAATCAATATCTAATTAACAGAGTACATATGTGTACACTTCTGTTGGATATAATTTCTAATTTCATTGTAAACAGACAGAAATTAACAAGGTTTTTCCAACTGAAATTCACCTCTAAATTTACAGCAAAACCTGGGGAATAATTGCTGGAATTGCTAGTTTTGTCCAAAATTACATCTAACAATGTCAAATATATTGTTTTCCTGGCCTCTTCTGCTGTTTTTTCTTCTAGTATTGTTGAGAATTTTATTTTATTTTCATTTCTGGTTTAACCTTCTTTCCTGAACCAGAAGGATGGAATGCATTAGTAATTGCAATAACAGTCCCAAAGATAGAAGGTTCCAGATGGTTAAGTAAGCAAGCCATCAAATTAAGCAACTCATTATTTGCTAATTCTTTAGTTTTTCTCTTTTGCAAAATTTGCTTAGCATTGTTGTTTGTTTGTTTGTCTTTTGCAATAAGTTAACCTTCTTCGCTCAGCTTTTTAACTTTCTGCTTCGTTCTTCACCTAATCTACTCAATTTTTGATATTTCTGAAATGCATGAGGAATGGAGTGGGTTTATGGTGTGGTCGTTGAAATACTAAAATCGTTGCATACAACAGCACTAGATCAGAGAAATCTCATGAGTCAGGTCAAATATGATGAAAACTGTAGCCAGAGTAATCATGCCAAATTATTGATTGTTGCAAAGACAAGACAGTTTCCATTTTATTTTGCTGATATAAGGAAAAATGAGTTTTTAAAACTGATAATAATAACTACAGTCATATAACCAAGCCTCTGCCTAGTAACTTATAAGTATAGCAGTTGCAGTCTTTGGTTCTAAAATTGTTACTGTTTAGTCCATGGTTAGTCTTTTTCAAGTTGATTTATAATAACAGACCATCCTTCATTGATCATCACCAATCACAATGAACTACATTATCCAATCTTTTAACTTCTATCTTTCACTTGTTTCAGTCATTAGACTATAGACAGGCTGGGGCACTGCCTTGAAGAATTTTTCGTTGAATGAATCACCCTTTAGTATTTATTTTTTTATTTTTAAGTCTGATACTTATTTTATCGGTCTCTTTAGCTGGACTGCTAAGTTATGGGGATGTAAACACACCAACACCAGTTGCTAAGAGGTGGTAGAGGACAAACAGACACAAACACACACACACACGCATACACACAGACGATGAGCTTCTTTAAGTTTCCGTCAACCAAATTCACTCACAAAGCTTTGGTCAGCCTGTGACTATAGTAGAAGGCACTTGCTCAAGGTGCCATGTAGTGGGACTGAACCCAGAACCATGTGGTTGGGAAGCAAACTTCTTACCATACAGTGGCACCTGCACCTATAATGTGTCCGCCATAATTTTTTAAGGTAGCAGGGTTTTGATTTGAGGGAGATTTCATAACAATTTCTAGTATAGTGAGTGATTACATGTAGACTCTCATGTCACCATCAATATCAATCATAAACATCATCATCATCATCATTTAGCATCTGTTGTCCATGCTGGCATGAGTTGGATGGTGTGACCAGAGCTGGCATGCTGGAAGTGAGGCTGTACCAGACTCCAGTCTGATTTGGCATGGTTTCTACAGGTGGGTGCCTTTCTTAATGCCAACCACTTCGCAGAGTGTGTTGGGAGCTTTTACATGGCACCACACTGATGCTTTTATGTGATGCCACACAGGCATTTTCATGTGACCCTGCATGGATGCTTTTACATGATGGTGCACGGGTGCTTTTACATGATGCCACATGGGTGTATTTATGTGTTGTTGGATGAGTGCATTTCCGTGACACCACATGAGTGCTTTTATGTAGCATTGCTACAAGTGCTTTAGAAATGAAATATCTGAAGTTACAAGACTCCATACAAAGTCATTATTATCTAATCTATATGCAATTAGGGCATATGGTTAGGGCAGCAGACTCGCGGTCATAGGATCGCTGTTTCGATTCCCAGACCGGGCGTTGTGAGTTTTTATTGAGTGAAAACACCTAAAGCTCCACGAGGCTCCGGCAGGGAATGGTGGCGAACCCTGCTGTACTCTTTCACCACAACTTTCTCACACTCTTACTTCCTGTTTCTGTTGTGCCTGTAATTCAAAGGGTCAGCCTTGTCACACTGTGTCACGCTGAATATCCCTGAGAACTACGTTAAGGGTACATGTGTCTGTGGATTGCTCAGCCACTTGCATGTTAATTTCACGAGCAGGCTGTTCCGTTGATCGGATCAACTGGAATCCTCGACGTCGTAAGCGACGGAGTGCCAACAACAATATGCGATTAAATTACTGGAGTTTAATTTCAAACATGACATTGCAGTGTAATGTTAACTGTTTCTATACTATTTTAAAGAATAGTAGAGTTTGTAGCATCACTTCTCACAGACTAACTTTGATATTTATTGAATCCTTCATAGCACATCCAACACCTGTTTCTCTACATAATTCTTCCAATTTACAGTATTTCCCATTAGTTATTTTTCTCCTTCTGATCATAGTCACATTTTAACACACTAAAGTGGGTTAGATGGGTTTCTTCTTCTTGTATCACCACCACCGCCCACCACCACTTCCTAATCTCAACCATTTTCATTGTAAATCATTTCTTCTTTGAAGCAATTCATCCTCAGATTTGTCTTCTAGTGTCTTGGCATGCCTCTATCCTAACAGCACTCCATCATAAACTTCAATACACTCACACAACACATCATTCATTCACATTATATATGTCATGCACACATTGGCTGATGTCTGTGGTGTGACACACATGTCAGCCATTATCATTTCATGTGTAACTTGTGGACTCTCAACATTTTACAACCAGTTTGTCTTAAGGCTTCTTTAGTCTATTTGTTGTTTCCCTGTCATCCTAAAACACATTTTGCTGCCAAACACACAACCAATTGCATCGAATACCTCTCCTGTTGTGGTTTCCAGTCTTGAATTTAGTGGCCATTGCTTCTAATAGAAATATCTTACCTTCCAGTTCACCAATTGGTTGACCAGTGTTGACTTTCCAGCATTAGGGACACCAATTATTCCAAACCGAAGTATTTTAGCATCATCTGGTTGGTCTGGTGGAAGTAAAAATCGTTCTTGCTGTTCTTCTGCAAGTATAAAGAGAAGATAGCCACTGATAGCATGCTTTACTTTATAATGAAGGAAAACGTTTACATAAACAGGGAAAAGACACACTTGATTGAATCGAACCCATAACGTTATACTGTGTCATGACAGATTAACCTTTTAGTGTTCATATTACTCTATCAAATGTAACACTTATTTATTCACATTATTTTGAATCAATCATGCACTAGCTTGTAGTGTTGAGATTTTGATGATGTGATTGTTTATTTTTAGAATGGAATTGTAGAGTAGACGTGACATACCAGATCTGGCCAGTTTGAACATAAAGTAAGTAGAATATTTGGACTGAAAATGGCCAGTTTAAATGCTAGCAGAGTTTCAAGTTGGTAGTGGTACAGATACTATAAAGTTTCTGAGCAGGCAGAGTCATTAGCACACTGGACAAAATGCTTAGCAGCATTTTATCTGCCTTTGTATTCTGAGTTCAAAATTCTGCTGAGGACAACTTTACCTTTAATCCTTTTAAGATTAATAAAATAAGTACTAGTTGAGCACTGGGGTTGATGTAATTGACTATCCCCCGCCTGCCAAATTTCAGGCCTTGTGCCTATAGTAGAAAGGATTATTCCCCCACTTTAGTGTCAATAACAGGAATGTTAATTTACTGTTGATGTTAGAAGTCAAGTAAACAATTGACATATGAGTCCACTGTGTTGCAAAGTCACTTGCAGAGAGGATGGACGTTTTTGAAAACTTCACAAAATCATTAATTTTAGCTGCAAACAAATTTTAGTGACATCACTATGTTCATATGGAATTAGTATTTGTCAAAATCAAGCGTGGAAAACAATATGCATCATGTGGTGTCCATTTTCATTGATGCATTTCTGAAGGCGTTCTTGGAAGTTGGCCTCCACTCTCTCCAGCATTGCTCTGTTGATTTGGGCAACTTCCATGTGGATAGCTTCCTTCTGATCATCCAATGTATGGGGCTTATACACATACACATGTGCCTTGAGATTTTGCCACAAGAAATAATCACACATAAACAAATCAGGGGACCAAGGGGACCAAGAAATATTAGCAAACCTGGAAATGAGGCAGTCACCAAAGAGAGTGTTCTGATTGTGTGGGCCATTGCCCCATCCTGCTGAAACCACATACGTCGAACAGGCATATGTTTTCATTGTAATTCAGGCACATAGAAGTTGTTTATCATCTCGATGTAATGCTCAGAGTTTACAGAAAGAGCATTTCCATTAATGTCTTCAAAAAAGTAAGAACCAATGACAACAGCTTTTCCAACAGCACACCAGACCATTACTTTTGGGCTGTACAGTGGTCTTTTGTGCAGTTCTCTCAGATTTTCAAGAGCCCAATAATGACAGTTCTGTTGATTCACTATGCCATTGAGATGAAAATGAGCTTCATCACTCATTAACAAAATGAGGTTGTCACTTGCCTCAAAAATTGCTTCCATCTAATGTGTGAAGTTAAACCACATGCATAGTCCCATGGTTTCAACTGTTGCCCAATGACCGATTTGAACAGGTGGAAATGCAGGCCTTTATGCAAACTATGCCTTACTGATCAATTACTGATGCCAATTTCAGTGGAATGCCTCTGAGCAGAGTGATTTGGACTCCATATCAAAGCTTGTCTGATGCGTTCCACATTTTCCGGGGTCCATACCATTCGTGGCACCCCCACTAGTCTCCTATTCATTAGTGTACCTCGTGTATGAAGTGCATTCACCCAACGTAAAATTGTGTTATGGGTGGAAACAGCCTGATTTCGGTGAATGTTGAAGTGGTGCCAAAACTAACACTGAACTGTTGTGACTGACTCGTTATTCTTCATATAACTGTCATAGGCAAACATGTGATGCTCTGTCGTTCACAGCACCATGGCTTCACCTGAAAAGAAAAAAAATGCTCAGACACCATGGACCAAATGGTACCTGTTGGACATTTGTCCCTCTCACTGGGGCTGAGTAATAGCCATTTCAAAAATGTCCATCCTCTCTGCCCCACCCAGTATTGGGATACTTTCTTTCCTGCCTCTCACTAGTGAAGGAGACCCAGTAAAGGGTCATGGGCATAGCTTTCCCTCCTCACTGAAAGATTAAAAGAGTATGATTGTAGTAAACCTATTCAACCCATGAAAGGATGAAGAAAATAGGTGTTGTAATGAATATAACAATGTTATCTTGAAAGGAATGTTTAGAGAAAACAAATATATTTTAATTCATAACACCATCTCCTCTTGCCTCCTCCTCCTCCTGTTCATACTGAATAAATCTATCACTAATCACAAATATAGTTTAGAAAAAAATTAAAACAAAAAGCAATACTAAACTAGAACAGAAAAGTTAAAAAAAAAACCCCATTAAGTGATTCAAAAATATATACCAAAAAATATTTTTTAAAAATGTAATAATTTAAGGGAAAATAGAATTATAATCAATTGCAAATGAGAAAAAGAACAGCCTTGCATGTGGATGATATCACAGTGGTATTAAGATGGTATCAAAGTTGGCAATCATTAGGACTGGTTGTATATGGCAAAGAAGGGGTGTAAGAAGGGTGGATAAGTTAGTTAAATGCAGCAAGGAATTAGGAAAGTCACACACGCACACACACACAAAACATACATACAAACAATGAAGTAATGAATTTATTTGTTCCTTTCGTTGCTATAAACATCTAAAAAGTTCAACAGACTGTTTTTGTTATATCTCTTATTAACATCTCTCGAGATGTTAAAAGGAGATATAAGGGAGACAGACTGCAATCACTACCACATACTGTAACAACAACTGCCACCACCAATGCTGCCGCTGCCACCACCAGCACAACACTAACCATTTCCATGCATGTCATCAGGCTGAGAAAAGCTGTTAAAATATTAGTTGCTCTCTGACAGATTTAATGGTCGAGCCAGTGGCAGTGGCGGCCTCTGGCATTCTTGGGCCCCTGGACCATATCCCTGCTCATCACTATTGGGGCTAGAAATGGTTACCTGCAAGTGTAAGCCCCATGAGTCAGAGTGACTGTTCCAGTGCATCTCCCTCACCATTTATTGTGGCAACACCTTTTCCATTTTGTTTGCTGAGACCATGAGATGGTCTGAATCACAGGAAATCAAGGGAATGTAAGAGTTTTGTAGTTTACAATTTGTAGTTGGTCACTATACTGTTACATTTAATGTAGTCTTTTCTACAAAACCCTCTATCACCTTTGAGTTTGGTAGCAAAGGTGATAGAGCAGTTTGTAGAGAAGTTGTTGCTCTATATTTATGTTTTCCTATTAAAATCCCCATCGTTTGATGAACTACTGAAATTATTGAAGGAAAACATAAATAAAGCGAATGAACTAAGAATTTTTAATTAATTGCAGAAAACAATCATTTTCTGTTTTTTTCTTTTTGTTTCTACTTCTTTTCTTTAAGTTCTAAGAAGACCCATATATTTGTACATGGCTGCCTTCACCTCGGTCACAACTACTACCACTACAACCACCTAGCATCACACTTCCCCAACCTCCAACAGCAGCTTCACAAATTAACAGTACTATAGTTCTATATTTAAGAGATGAGGAATTATGTACATCATTTACATTATTTACAATTGACGGATATTTGTCCTCATCTTGTTTGTTTGTTAACACAGCATTTCGGCTGATATACCCTACAGCCTTCATCAGGTGTCTTGGGGAAATTTCGAACCCAGGTTTGAAGTTTCCCCAAGACACTTGAGAACCCAGGTTCACAATTACCCCAAGACACCTAATGAAGGCTGGAGGGTATATCAGCCGAAACATCGTGTTAACAACAAACAAGATGAGGACAAATATCTGTCAATTGTAAATAATATAAATAATGTAAAAGTACTATATCCCATCCTCTAAGCAGCTGTTGTTGATGTTAAACTGCAAGACAATCCTGATTAAACAGATGTATGTTCAAAGACATTCCATAAGTGACTATCATAATTTTTCGCTGTGTCGACCAGGCTATCGGATGTTGTTACATACCACCAGTCATAATGCACTTCTTCACATTATTGTCACTTTTGAATAATGTCACCCAGATGGCTAGGTGGGCAGGTTAAAATTGCCCCTGAATGGGATGCTAGTCCATTGCAGGTTTACCCATTTGCAGCTCAGTTGACTAGAGCAATATGAAATGAAGCGTTTTGCTTAAAATTACAAGGCAGAGTCAGCCTGGGAATCGAAACCTTGATCTGGCGATTATGACTACAATACTCTAACCATTAGGCCATGTGCCTTTACAAGTGACTGTCATGATTTTTTTACTATATTGACCAACCTATAGGACATTGTTATACACCACTGATCACAATGTACTTCTTCACATTGTTGTAGCTTCTGAATTATGCCACCCTGATGGTGGGCAGACCAAAACTGCCTCTGAATGGAATGCCAGTCCATTGTAGGGTTACCCACTTACAACTGAGTGGACTCGAGCAATATGAAATGAAGTGTTTTGCTCAAAAATACAACACACAATCAGTCAGGGAATTGAAATCATGATCTTGCAATTATGAGTACAACACCTTTACCACTAGGCCATGTGTTTTCACAAGTGACTATCATGTGTTTTTTTCCCTATGTGCAGAGACCTCAGAACTGCATTACCCAGTGTGTCCTTCTATTTTTAAGACGGAGGGTATGATTTGAGGGATATTGATTGCTATTTCTAGCAGATTAAGTGACAATGTCGAGGCTCTCGCATTGATTCGATGTCTAAGCTGTGTTTCCATGAGGTATAAACAAATTAAACGACAAAAGCAACAACAACAACAACAGAGACAGTAACACCATATCTGATTCAGTGAGTGAGTGAATGATATGTGTACAAAGTTATGCGACCGACTAATCAAATCATGTGATAACAGCAGTGACTGGAAGTCAAAACTGAGTTGATTAAGAAATTGAAATTATAATTAATAATAATAGCAATAACAATTTGCTGGATTAAAAAAAAAATTTCATCAAATAAATTATATAGAAATTGATTATTAGTTGTTATTTCAAATAAAATACTAATAGAAAAAAAAAAAATTCATTTACAAAAACTTAAATACAAATTAAAACATTGTTGTTCACAAAATTTACAAAATAAAAACTAAATAATTATTATTATTATATCATTATCAAAATTATTATTATTATCATCATATCATTATCATTATCATCATCATCATTATCATCATCATCATTATTATTATCATTAACATCATCATCATTATTGTTATCATTAACATCATCATCATCATCGTTATCATTAACATCATCATCATCATCGTTATCATTAACATCATCATCATCATCATCATTATTATTATTATTATTATTATTAGTAGTAGTAGTAGTAGTAGTAGTAGTAGTAGTAGTCAGAAGTAGTAGTATCATGTCACCATCATCATCATAATTATCATTATCAGCTGTATTATAATTATATTTATAGCTGCAAATTTTTTGAGTTTTTAATAAAAGTTTTCTTTTTGCTGTTGTTTATATTACTTCTATATTTATGTTTTCCTATTAAAATCCTCATCATTTGATGAACTATTGAAATTATGGAAGAAAAACAAAAATAAAACAAATAAACTAAGAATTTTTAAATAATCGCAGAAAACAATCATTTTCTTTTTTTTTTTTCTCCATTTTGTTTCTACTTCTTTTCTTTGAGTTCTAAGAATATTATTAAGCTAATTCATCTTCTAGAAGTTTCTCTATTAATAAACAGAAAGGAATGTATAATGCACACGACCAGTTAACATCTGATAACATTTATACTCACACACTTCAAATATTTCCAATAAAGCTGCTAGTGCAGTGAAATGAACACACAAACATTTGTTTGTTACAGAGTTCTCTGTGCTTGATAACATAACAAGAGCTTGCTTTAATTACTGTTTTTGCCAGTATATAAGACACACTTCTATTTTACAAGTACTGACTGGCCTTCGTGCGGGTGACACGTAAAAGCACCCACTACACTCTCTGAGTGGTTGGCATTAGGAAGGGCATCCAGCTGTAGAAACTCTGCCAAATCAGATTGGAGCCTGGTGTAGCCATCTGGTTTCACCAGTCCTCAGTCAAATTGTCCAACCCATGCTAGCATGGAAAGCGGACGTTAAACGATGATGATGATGATTTTGTGCAAAAAAATCAAAACAAATTTAGTATGTGTTATCATACATTTACTGAAAGATATCTTAACCCCCTAGCATTTAAACCAACTTATGTTCAGCCCAAATACTCTATCTGTAATAAACAGTCACACCACTGAAATCTCAAAGCTATGAGATAATGCATGATTAATTCAGAACAATGTGAATGCATAAGCATTGCATTTGGCAGAATAGTCTGAATGCTAAAGTATTAAAGTGGATTTTGTAGGGGAAAATGTATGATTCTGTGTCTGTAAATGCAATGTTGTGACAGTACACTGGAATAAAGTATAAAACCATAAATTTGTCATAAATAAACTGCAGTATGTGAATACTGTATTTCAACTTCATCTTCTTTCAGAACAACTGTATAGTTATTAATATTTTGGTCAAGAGAATTGCCATACAAGGTATAAGACTCATATTTTTGGCTGTAATAATCTGTGTTACTGTGAATCACTGCTGTGGTGGTGGTGGGGGGGGGTTGTCTTCCATTCATGCAAAAAGCTGAGAAGCAGATGGAAGTTTAACATTCCTTTCATTTTAGTAGGAAAATTTTTATTTAGACAATTAAAAAAATGTTTCTTAAAGGTAACACAGCCATTAAACAATGTAAGACATATATTAGGTGTGGGTTATATATGTTGAGAAAAGAGGTATGATAAGATGATGTGACCTCCCCAACATAACAGTCAACATACAATAAGCAATTTTTGGAAAGTTTAAGCTAAAAGCCTGTGATATTTAGGCTTGTTTTCAACATTTTTTGTATTAGAAGCAATTATTATACTTAGCAGACTTATGCTCATCTGGCTACCTAGCCTATGGCACTCAGCCTCCCATCTGTAATTTGGTTGCATTAGACACAGGGCAATTTTTTATTTAATTTAAAAATAAAGAAAAGTATGTCCTCTTTCTTGTCAACTCTCTCTCCCTCTCTCTCACTCTGGTCAGATAATCATGTACCTCCATAACAGCAAGACACCTATTTCTATTTCTATCACACTCTAACCTTTCCTCATCTGACACAAGATCACCTCCTCCAATGCCCCCTCCCCTCTCAAAGATTACTTGTCTTGAAAATTACTTGGTGACCCTGCCAGTGCTGGTGCCATGTAAAAAGGGTATCCAGTTGTAAAAACCATGCCCAAAACTGACCTCGCCTGTGCCAGTGCTACATAAAACGCACTCAGTCTACTCTGTGGGGTGATTGGTGTTAGGAAGGGTATCCAACCATAAAAACCATGCCAAAACAGACACAGAAGTTTGGTGCAGTCTTCTGCCTGGCCAGCTCCTGTCAAACAGTCCAATCCATGCCAACATGGAAGACGGACATATGATAATGATGAATCGTGGTTGTGGTTGTATCATTCTACTCATGTCATGAAAGCAACTAGGGTAATGTATAAACTTCACAACTTTACACTTCTCTGAAACGTTTCATACAGATTAAGGCCCTCATTAGTCAGAACTGACCATGTAATTTGTATCTGGAAAGTTCTTCTAAAGGGTACAAACCTGACCCAGGTTTATGTTTTTAATGGAAGACTAACAATTACCTATGCAGCAAACCTCTTGATCCCTCTGTCTGGTACAGCTTGGCATGAGTGTTACAAATGAATTCAGAACTTTCAAAAAAATCCAAAACAAACTTTGAAATAGTTTGTTCCACTGCTGACAATTCAACCAATCTACTGCCCCAACTTGGAAAGATGAGAGCAAAGTTGACTTTAGTGAGATTTTAACTCAAAGCATAAAGAGTTAGAGCAAATATCACAAAGAATTTTTGTCTAGCATTCTAATAATTCTACCAATGATCTATACAGATCATTATCATTATCATCACTATGAAATCATCTTCCCTAACAAACATACTTAACCATGTGTGTGTGTGTGTGTGTGTGTTTGTGTGTGAATGTATGTCATCACCATTGTTATTTAATATCCATTCTCCATTCTTGCATGAGTTATGTGGAATTTGTTGAGGCAGATTTTCTATGGCCAGAAACTCTTTCTGTCACCATCCCTCAGCTGTTTCCAAGCAAGGTAATATTTTCATAACCAAAAACATATTCTCATAGAAGACTGGAAACAAGCAGCATTGTTTACATAATGGTGATGAGAGTGATGAGGAAAGTAGTAATTTGAGTGAACAAATAAGGTAATTAAGAGATAAACCTATTATTGTTATTCTCCTGAATTTATTTTGTGATCTTGTCCTTTAGTTTGCCTGCAATCGTTACTCTTGAGCTGAGTATGCAACTATTTATTTTTTTGCTCAAGAGTTCAAGTGGAGGGTAAAGTTAGACTCAGGTCCAGGTCTGAGAGGGTTAAGAATGCACATGATGATTATCATCATCATTATTACAATGAACATGAGCATTCTCCTCTAATTATAAAAAAAATATCAAGATGATGATAATGCAACTGCTATTGAACAAAATAGCTTTTAAAACACATGCACACACACATGTATGTATAACCCTGTGTGTGTGAGTGTGCATGCGTACATGTGTGTAAGCATGTATGTAATTCATCAATCTATTTTTCCAGTTCCACTGACAACACAAGACCAATTCTTTCTTATTTCAATTTAAGCAACATCTTAATCTACATTTATTTATTTATCTATTTATTTTCTTTAGCATTGTTTTGTTTTCTTTTCCGAATTCTACTCTTAGTTTCACTGTCATACATTTTAGTTTGATCTGTGACAAAAGTTAGGAATTGTTTTTACAACTTGGTCCAAGAGAGTGTCTAGACAAAGAGCTAAGAGGTGTGGAATTCAGTAAAATTATTTCTGTTTTACTCATTGAAGTAATTAGTGATTTCAAAAGACATAATTTATGAGAATAAGTCATCTGGACAGTTGGAATGACTGTGATATAGCAGCAATTATTTAGAGGAGGTTAAAAGACAATACACAAGCACTAACACAAAGAATATATAAGCTGGTTTGTGGACACAAGATTGAAAAAGTTTTCTTTGACAGATGAAGAAATAAAGATTTTGTGAATGTCTTAAAAAAAAAACTAACAAAGAACAACAAAAAATAAATGAGAAGTAGCATAAAAAGGAAAACTTGGCATAATTAAGAGAAGTGAGTTTTAAAGAACATAAGGTTAGAGAAGAATTGGCCAGAATTTACCACTCGGTATTTCTGTGATTAATTATTGCAAGAAAACATTATTCTGTTTTGATCTATACCTTGCTTCTTCAATCGGTTAATGTTCTTTTCCCAAATTGGTACACTTTGTCTACAACATTGTACACAAGTGTGCCAAACAACATTTAAAGAAGAATTTCTGAAATATTGCAGAGTTGGGTAGGGAAGGAAAAAAAAAAACAAAAGAAGAAAATGAAACATCTAACATGTTTTATGCAAATTCAGCCAGTATTTTTGGGCAGTAATCCACAATATTCCCAGAATTTAGCTCATGACTCATTACCCCTACCATAATTTGTAGTCGTTTCTGTTTATATTCCAACATGAGTATTATTTATTAGTTAGAAAGTCATTCCTTCATTACTAGAAAAACTTAAATAAAAAAAAAGAAGTCATATATGTATTTATGACAACAAAGTGGGGCTGGAATCAGATAAAATTTCTGAAATCCTGTGTGTCACATAAGTTTTTAATATTCTGGTTTCTTTGATTGTGAACTTATCGGGTGATTGTTATATTAAGGTATTCAAGATGGATTCATGTTCTTTCCCATTTTGTCTCCCTCTTCACTAAATTTCCTCAAGTATGTTCATAATACAGAGTCCACGAAAAAAATGCTTACGCACTTCAGGAAAGGAAAGATAAGTATAAATATTTAACTTGTATAAGTACCTCTACAAGTATAGATACCTCTTTCAATGTTTAATCAAATTGTAATAATACTGAATTAAAATATTTATATAAATTTTTCTTTCCTGAAGTGTGTATACATTTTTTTGGCAGACTCTCTATATACACAGAGATGTACATACACACAGATACAACTATGTGGTTAAAAATTTGTATGGAAATTATAGTTTGAGTAACTGTTTTCAGTCATCTCAAGATTTCGGAGTGAAAATAGAAAGGTGAAATCTGAACAGATGCACATTAGACTGCATCTCTTCTTGGTATGTTTAGCATATTCCACTTTATAAATACATATATATATATAAATGCACACACATATGCATGCATGTATGTGTATGTATATATTTAAAAGTCTTTGTGAAAATTACTTGATACAGTTCTACCAAGTATAAAAAAGATTTAAAAAAAATTATTTAAAAAAAAAAAAAGTTGTAGTGGTGGCACATTAGAAAATCATTCGAGCGAGGTCGTTGCCAGTGCTGCTGGACTGGCTCCCGTGCAGGTGGCACATAAAAAACACCTTTTTGAGCATGGCCATTGCCAGTACCATGTGACTGGCCCTCATGCCGGTGGCACGTAAAATCACCAACTACACTCTCGGAGTGGTTGGCGTTAGGAAGGGCATCCAGCTGCAGAAACTGTGCCAGATCAGATTAGAGCCTGGTGCAGCCTTCTGGCTGGCCAGTCCTCAGTCAAATCGTCCAACCCATGCTAGCATGGAAAGTGGATGTTAAACGATGATGATGATGATGAT
>NC_068981.1:97810442-97811795 GCF_001194135.2 Octopus bimaculoides | reverse complement strand
TGTGTGTGTGTGTGTGTGTGTGTGTGTGTGTGTGTGTGTGTGTGTGTGTGTGTTTCTGTGTATATATTGTATGGGGGGTGGACTGCTTCTATGAATGTATTTATGCAGCATACGATAATATTAGAAAATCTTGATAAAAAAGCTAAAGCTGGAAAAAAAAGTTGTTTTAATTTGTTCATAAAAAAGTTGTTCCTTGCACATACAAATGCACGCACACATATATATAAGTAATGTTTGCAATATACGAGGTCTGATCAATGAGTATCTGGACTGTTGCATAGTAACGAAGCTAAAGCACACAGAGTGAAGCTGCTTGGCAAAGACTGACCTTGAACTCTGCTGTGCATGCACATTAAGTTTTAATGTTCTAGCTCACTTCTGCTGTTTACAGCAGTGCTTTGAAGGAAAGTGTGTAGCGTGTGATCATTGCATTGACTATGACAGAGAAAGTTGTCATGGCAATACCTGCTCAGAGGCCTACGCAAAGTTGCAGAAAGTGTATAGAGAGGAGTGTATGAGCTGCACATAAATGTACGAGTGGTTCAGACGTTTTCAAGAATGCTGAAAAAATGTCAATATTGATGAACGTTCTGGGAGGCCCACAACCAGCTGAACTGAGAGAAACATCACAGATATGGGTGCAGCTTTGAGGGGAAATCATCGAATCCCTATCCGTGAATTATCAGAGGATGTGCAAATTAGATACAGTTCAGTTCAGTCCATTATCACTGAAGATTTTGGTATGAGATGTGTTTGCAAAGTTTGAGCCAAAACAGCTTTCAGCTGACCAAAGAGACACTTGGGTTTCATTTACACAAGCTCTTGATTGTGTCGAGAATGATGAAAACTTTTTGAAAACTTTGTGTAGGCCTCTGAGCATGTATTGCCAAGCTTTTGGCAAAATTTGATGCAGATCCTGTGCTCAACTTTCTCTGTCATGGTCAATGTGACGATCTCGTCTAACTACATACAATATTTTCACTGTAATAATAGTGAAAATATTGTATGTGATTAGACAATTTACTGTCTATTTTTTCAGCATATTGGCAAAGAAAATTTTTTTGTTTGCGCTTATTTATAATTGTATTTATAATTTTCACCTTAAAAGGTATTTTTCATATGCTGGTCACTGATAACATTTTTTTGAAAAATTTTATCCTTATATTAGAAGTATACATACATACACACACACACACACACACACACACACACATACATATATATATACACATATATACACACACATACATATATATATACATATACACATACACACACATATATATATATACATATGCATACACATATATATAAGTATATATAAGTATATATGTATACCTATATATATGTATA
>NC_068981.1:97802938-97810432 GCF_001194135.2 Octopus bimaculoides | reverse complement strand
TATACATATGCATACACATATATATAAGTATATATAAGTATATATGTATACCTATATATATGTATACACACACATATACATATATACAGTAATCCCTCAACTATTGCAGGTGTTATGTTCCAAAAACCCTGCAATAGGTGAAAATCTGCAAAGTAGAAACAGTACTGTACTGTATATTTTTTTTTACTATTTTTATAATTTGCATATATTTATTTTATTATAAATGCAAAACAACACCATGGAGGAATCGACGTAAGCTTAAATGATAAGCTGTGATAGGTGAACTATGATATGGAGAGAGATTACTGTATACACACATATATATAACCAAATAAAATCTTTTATCATTTTTCTTGAGGGATTGAGAAAATGAAAGTACACAGATTCTTTATGTGAGTTCGTGTGTTGAAGCATATTCTGTTATGTCTGGGGAGAGTCATTCTCTTTTGGTGCCTTATAATTTAACACACTCACCAGTAAAAATTCCACTTATTTCTTTTTTATTATTCTAAAATTTCCGTTGCATCTTGCAACCTTTTCAAAACTATTGAAAAGGTTGCAAGACGCAACGAAATTTTTAGAAAAATATAAAAGAAATAAGTGGAAATTTTACCGGTGAGTGTGTTAAATTATAAGACACCAAAAGAGAATGACTCTCCCCAGACACAACAGTTTATGTACGTATGTATAAAAGATGGTATTCTTTCAGTTTCCACCTACCAAATCCACTCACAAGGCTTTAGTTGACTTAGGGCTTTAGTAGAAGACACTTGCCCAAGGTGCCATGCAGTGGGACTGAACCTGGAACCAAGTGGTTGGGAAGCAAGCTGCTTACTCAACACAGTCATATTTGCATCTATATATATATATATATATATATATATATATATATATATATATATACCCAGCTGGAGGAGATGTTCTCCTGGGGCTAAAAGCAACAGGAACATCAGCCGCATTTAAGTGGCAAATATACTTCACCTTGTCGTGCAGTTACTGTTAATACCTCGTTCAGAGATTTAACATATATATATATAAATATATATATGTCCTTTTAACATGATTTTTACAACTGGATGTCCTTCCTATCACCAACCATTTTGTCTTTGCTATCACCATGCATTTCGTCATACCAGTAGCACTCTAGAGACATTGTCAAGCAAGGAGAGGTAATGAGTTCTTTCTGACTCTGTATCAGTTCTTATTCAAAGCAACTATCCCCTTAGACAAGTAGTCTGTGATGCACACAAATATGTACACACAAACATGTGCAAATACACACACACACACACACGCTTGTACACAGGCATATTTATGTTTTTCTGTAATTGTATGTAAATATCACTCTGAGTATGAAGCTCACTCCTCAACTATGTGGTTTTGGGTTTAAAATCACAACCTGGTACCTTGAGCAAATGTCTCCCACCATTTCCTTAGATCAACCAAATCCTTGTAAATAACATTTGGTGGATGGAAACTGTGAGAAAGCCTGTTGGTGAGGCTATTCATACTCTTGGCTGACAGGCTTAATTCATTGCCTGGTTTTAATATCACCATCTGGCCCTTAGGTGATTTTTAGCAAAGTCCACTCTACTGCAAGCATTTGGGCCAAGTCTCTGGTCTGAGCATAATGTTCACCCTATCTATCGTCAGTGTTGGAGGCCCTGCAAATAACTTGGGCATTGCCCTTCCTTCTTCTTCAAAACAAAAAAGATAAGATAACAAAAATCAGTCTAAAAGATAAATTGCAAGAGGGCTGCAAATGAGATCGAACCCACTTCCTCTTATTTATACATGCACACACACACACACACACACACACACACACACACACACACACATAAGAAGTATAAAGACATTTGTTGTTTAGCCCTTTAGCATTCAGATTATTTTGTCAAATGTAATGTTTATTTATTCATATTGCTTTGAATTAATCATGCATTATCACATAGTTTTGTGATTTCAATAATGTGGTTGCTTATTCTTAGAATGACATTGCATAGGGTAGGTGTGAGAGGCCAGATATGCCCAGTTTGAACAAAAAACAAGTAGCATATTTGGGCCAGATATGGCTGCTTTAAATACTAAAGGGTAAGATATCACTGAAGGTTTCATCTTTTAATAGTGATTCTTGGTAACATTCTACACACTAGTAGGCATGGCTGTGTGGTTAAGCAGCTCACTTTGCGACCAGGTGGTTTTGAGTTCAGTCCCGCTGTGTGGCACATTGAACAAGTATCTTCTACTATAGACCAGGGCCAATGAGTGCCTTGTGAGTGAATCTAGGAACTGTGTGAAAGCCTCTAAAAATAAACTATTACATTGTTGAAATATTGAAACTACAAGATGATTAATTCAAAACTATGTGAATAAATAAGATTACATTTGACCAGGGCTGTGGAGTTGAAACAAAAAACTTCAACTCTGACTCCGACTCCTGTACTATTGGCACCTCTGATTCTGACTCCTCTTTATGTAATTAAGTGATTGTGGTCTACATACCTCAAAGCATATGCATATGCTTGTACTTTGATGTTATAACCAGTTTATATTAAAGAATAAAGATATTGTGAGTCAGAATCAGAGTCGGCATAGTTTTACCAACTCCAGCTACCCCTTAATTGCTTCTGACTCCGACTCCACAGCCCTGCCTTTAAAAGCAAAAAGAAGACTGGGTTGATTTGTTTGACAAAATCCTTCCAGGTGGTCTTGGACTGTGGCCATGCTGGAGCACTGCCTTGAAGGGTTTTAGTTGAATGAATCAATCCCAGTGCTACTTTTGTTTTTAAGGTTGGTACCTACTCTATTGGTTTCTTATGCTGAACCATTAAGTCACAGGGATGTGAACAAATCAACAACAGTTGTCAACTAGTGGTGAAGGACAAACAGAAACACTAATACATACATGTGCACACATCTATATACGCACACACAAACATACACACACTCCGAATGAAGCCCATCACACATATATAGCTATATATAATGGACTTCGTTCAGTTTCCCCCTACCAAATCTACTCACAAGGCTTTGGTTGGCCCAGTGCTGCAGTAGAAGGCACCTGCTCAAGATGCCATACAGTGGGACTGAACCCAAAACCATGTGGTTGGGAAGCAGACTTCTTACCACACAGCCATACCTGCACCTATATTAATTTGAATATGTTGTTAACTTAAGTTAACAACAGTCCACCAGTATGTTGCTAAGGTATACTGTAGGATACAATAGGTATATATAAAGGTATGCTACAAATAATGTATATAAGGTATACTAAAAACCCCCTTTGGTCATGAATGACCATGGGATTGCACCAAGAAAGTTCCCCAGTCGCCCATGCATACCAGCCTCCCCTCTTCATGCCACTGATGTTATCCAAGGGAAAAGCAAAGGTCGATACAGCTTGGCACTAGTGATGTCACAATTCATTTCTGCAACTGAGTGAACTGGAGCAATGTGAAATAAAGTGTCTTGCTCAAGAACACAACACACAGCTTGGTCTGGGAATCAAACTCACTACCTCATGATTGTGAGCCTGACACTCTAACCACTGAACCATATGGAATATACAGTAGTTCAGAGAATAGTATGAGGAAATCTCTAATATGTTACTAATATATGGTATTCATTTGTTCATTGATGTGTGACACAATATGAGTATGTTATCAGTAGGTAGGTAAGAGAAGGTTACCACCATAACATAGCTTTAGAGCTTGCTGCCAGTCTTTCCAAAAAAAGATTAAAAGTTTCATTTAGAGTTTTTCCATAATTGATTATTTCACATATTTTTCCACGTGTCTTAACCAATTAGAAACCACTGCAGATGTTCAATATCATAATAGCAATAGTGAAAAAATCTCAGTACCCATTTCCCATTGATAATCAATCAATAAAAATTAATCACGCAGGATTATGACACATTCCTTGTATCAAGGCAGACTACTTGGGAGAGAAAAATCAGAGAGAAGGAAAGAAAGGTGAAGAAAGGGAGGATAAATGTTTTAGAAAGCTGGTGAGATTTTCTCATTGAGAAAGAAAATGGATGTACTGGGCAGTGTGCAAAGTAAAGGCCTACACATTTCAAAAGTGAGTTCACAAGATATGCAAGGGTGTTCTATTTCACACAAGCTGATCGTTAGAAAAACTAAAACTAAAAGAGCAGCAATGAGATTGGACATTCAATTCAAAGTGAGCTAAGCTGACAAGTTGGCATTCTTAGAAACTGCAAAGAAATGCTAAATCAAAATTTGGCACCATTAATTGTGGAATCTGTTTCATTATTGCATCGGTTTGGTGATTTCTCATCAAACTGACGATTCTGTCACTTGGAGTTTTTGTTAATTCCATCTCACTTAATGAGTATTTTACACTTTGCACACTTTTATTCTGACACATTAACACTTTGCTTAACTGGAATTTCTCAATGCTTAATGTTAAGAAGTTCGCTAGTTATGGTACACTAACTTATTGGCTCCATTCTTTAAGTAATTCCCTCAGCTAAGCAGCTAAAGAACTCAAAAATTACAGAGCAGGTAGCAAAGTAAGAGGGGTAGGAAGAGTGGAAGAAGAAGGAAGAGAGAAAGAAAATAATAAAGTTTACAATTTTATTCAATACGGCGGGAAAGTAATTAACATTAGTTTGATATTCTCAGAGACTTGTTGCGTATATTCCAGCTGATGGGGACTTACACAGCTGAGATTAAAAATTCAAAGCTACTACTTCTTTATCATACAATTAGATAGACTGTTAGAAGTTTTTTACACTTTCTTTTTCTTGAAAGAAGGGGTTGATCTCATAAGTTCTCATAAGGTGATATAAATCATGAATTTAAATATTTTTTGATATCAGCAAATGACGAGGTAAGTTGTCTTAGACAAATGTCAAGGGGAACAGACTCAGGTAAATGCTATAGAGAGTTGACATGGCCACAGAGCATTGAAGTCTGAAGTAGAGTTGGTACAAATTGGTGACTATGCAGATACTAGTTTGACTTTTCTTCTTTTTTTCTGCACTGGAAATAACCAAATCAAATTTAGAGGTTTCTTTAAGTTTTTATTTAGGTGAATAAGTGAGTGCCCAAACATTTAAGAACTTCTAAAATGAATAAATGAATTGTCTAAATACATAGCTAAATGTTGAAACCCCCCCCCCCAAAAAAAAACCTATGCCCACATACATGAGCTGCATGTATTAGATATACAAAAACACATCACAGGTGCATATGTTTAAAACATGGTCATATACTTACACAGAACATCCCATCATACACACCATAAACAAAACATACATAATCATACATTTGCCAGTGCAGAAAAATGGAGATATACAAACCATTACAAATACACAGACTTTAATATACTACACACATAGACAGACACACACAGAGGCTAGCATGCACATAGTGCACATATATATCTACTTAGAAAATAAATATTATATATAGACACATATAACAAGTCTATTTACAGAAAAGGTATATATATATATACACATTGGAATGCATGCATACACATCTGCTTACAAAATGAATGTACAAACACTAGAATGCACATGTGACCTAGTGGTGTGGGTAGAACTAATTGATTGTATAAGGTATGGTGCAACTAAGATATGAAATTAAATGTTCAAAAGTTGTTGATCATATTCTACACAACACTAAAGTTCATTGTAAATTATAATATTGTAATATTCCTACATCAGGAATAGTGATTACTCATATTCTAAACAACATCCAAAATAAGGTTGTCCATCTATTTGGTCATTTAAATTGAGAGAAATAGCAGATAAATCTTCCCAGTATCACACCCTATTGTCTTAAAAAGAGGAAAAACACATTCTATATAGTAGTCCTAGATACAATATGTCTGAAATAAAACAAAAAGGATAGCTACCACTGAAATGCTTTTGGACAAGACCAAAGAAGGTCCAAATCACGTGATCTGGTGGTCTTGACCTGGAGATGGCGAGGATTTATCTCCCCACTAGCAATATAAACAAGAGTCCATTCTGCACAAAAAGTCAATATGAGAGTTTCTCTCATGGTATCTACTGCAGTATAGTTTGTTCTAACAGAACATTCATGTTTAAGTGGGGATAAACATTACCTACTGGATTAAGGCTGATCTGAAGATAAACAAAGTTACCACCAGTCTTGATGGTACCAGAAAAGTTATGGATTGGCTCATCCAGCCTTGAATGAATACTATAAAAGAGAAAATGTTCTCTGCCAAAGACAGTTTGGTTAGTACTTTTGGTACGATATAAGTTCAGTGAAATGTTTTTAGGTACTATCAATACATCCATAATTTACTTGGCCACAGAACTAATTTACAGGTAAATGCATTGCATCTTACATATTAGCAATTATGGAAGGTGCTAAGGTTTCTCAGCAAGGAGATATCAAGGATATAATTATATTTGACAGGTTACTCCATTTACTTCAGGGACCTTTATCTTTATCCATGCAACTCTACAGTTACTGACAATAATGTGTAATATACCTATTCCAACAGTAAACCAGTTTTCAAAGAGTTAAACCCTCCACGTTATAAACAGTTACTGAAAGCTCTGTATAATGGCTCTTAAAGCTAGATTAGCTAGAATACCATTTTGTTAATATGTTCAACTATTCAAAGGGTTACACAATATTATTTCTTTTGTCTTTTACTTGTTTCAGTCATAGAATTGTGGTCATGCTGGGGCACTGGCATGAAGGGTTACATAGAACAAATCAATCCCTGTACTTACTGTTTTAAGTCTAGTACTTATTCTGTTGCTCTCTTTTGCTGAACCACTAAGTTATGGGGGACATGAGCAAACCAACACCAGTTTTCAAGTATTGTGGGGGAGGGACAAAGACACACACGCACACAATAGGTTTCCACACAATTTCCATCTACCAAATTCACTCACAAAGCATTGATTAGCCCAAGACTCTGGTAAAAGACACTTGCCCAAGGAATCACACAGTAGAACTGAACCCAAAACCATATAGTTACAAAGTGAGTTTCTTACCACACAGTTATGCCAGTGAGGTTATTTTTGATAACTTCATACAAGGTTTTATTTACGAGCACTTCAGCAACATAACTAATTTAATAGCATGACTTAATCACTATTTATACTAAAAGTATTTGCAGAAGGAAAAAAAGCTTAATGAAACAGGATGATGTCACACAACAAACAAATGCTGATCCAGCTAGATTTTATTGAATGCTCAGTAAGATACAATCTTGTAGAATTCACTTTTCTAGCTCATGAAGTTGACAAATTAAGTACTAAGTAAATTAGTGGAGGTGATATAATCAGCCCAAAATTTTTTTATGGTAGTGCTCCAGCATGACTACCTAGTTTCAGTTTGATGATTAAAACTTGTAAAAACATAGAAAAGTACAGAATACATGCATGTACTGAGTTTTTTTTTTGCAAATGTATTAACACATGTACACTCATCATGGTGATGATGCCATTTTCTCATATATATATATATATATATA
>NC_068981.1:97799148-97802850 GCF_001194135.2 Octopus bimaculoides | reverse complement strand
TATGCATATACACATTTTCACATGCCTAAATAGGAACACACACACATACAAGCATATTTATATATATATAATGTTATAATTTAGAACAAACAGTAAAAGGTTGTCATTATAGTACTCAGAGTTTCGAATGTCAGAGTGAAGAGCTACGACACATTCTTGTTGGCTATTAATGGCAACAGACACTATGAAAAAAAAAACGTTAAATAAAAGGGAAGTAACTCTAATAGATGGTAAAAGAGAAAAGATAAAAAATACACGCAACCATATTCTCACAATACACAGACATAAACCTCCTGCTTCATAATGTCTACATATGTACATACTCACACAAACATGTATACATACATGTACACACACATACATATATGTATGTACATACTCATACATATACATATATCCACACACACGTATATATATATATATATATATATATATATATGTATGTATGCAACCTCATCCTCATATACACATAGTTGCTTACATAAATACACATAACATAATACACATATATTTAGACATTTATATGTGTATATATATATATATATATACACACACAGACATATATTTGCACTCCCACATAGACACACACACATACATACATATATACACCCTCCCATCACACACCTACACCCATACATATACAAACATATGCATATCCATATGAATGAAGGGGGCGTGTGCATGAAAGTTGCACATATGCACCAGACACAGTCTTACACTCATATACATACACTCACGCACATACATATACATATAATATATATACATACATATACACACACACGTACACACTCACACAATTAAAAAGGAAAAATATATATGAAAAATAAAATGAAAAATAAAAAATTAATGGAAGTTAAAACATATGCGAAAGCTTGTGCAGGAACATAGTAGAAATGTGGTTTCTAGCTGTGATCTTGTGGGGGCCCAAAACTGTAACAGCTATTTTGTGACATGTGGACATGATCCAAAATGTTCAGATCTTGAATTTAAACATGTACCGGGGTCTAAGGAACTTTTCCAGATGAGAAATCTTTCCATATTACAAAGGCCATACTTGCCACTACCACTGGTATAAGGTGTACACTTGGCTAAAATCTTCCAGTAAAGCTTGTAGTTGACACATAGGCATGTGGATGCAAACAGGAAAATAGAACTCAAAATATGAATATATGTATATTTTTATTAATATTTAGCAGAAGTAACAGATTCACAAGAGTTTTGTGCATTGGCACTTATATATATATGAGGTCTGATCGATAAGTGTCTGAACTGTTGCCATAATAACAAAGATAAAGCACACAGAGTGAAACCACTTGGCAAAGATTGACCTTGAACTCTGTTGTGCATGTGCATTAAGTTTTAACATTGTAGTTCACTTCTACTGTTTACAACAGTGTTTGGAAGGAAGGTGTGTAGTGTGTGATTGTCGCATTGACCATGACTGAGAAAACTGTCATGGTGATACCTGCTGAGAGGCCTACACAGAGTTGCAGAAAGTATATGAGCTGCACACAAGCATACGAGTGGTAAAGAAGTTTTCAAGATGGCCAAAAAAATGTCGATATTGACAAATATTCTGGGAGACCCACATCCAGCCGAACTGAGAAAAACATCGCAGATGTGCATGCAGCTGTGAAGGGAAATCATAGAATCACAATCCATGAGTTATCAGAGGATGTACAGATTAGTTACGGTGCAGTTCAGTCCATTATCGCTGAAGATTTCGGTATGAGACGAGTGTCTGCCAAGTTTGTGCCAAAACAGCTTTCAGCTGACCAAAGAGACACTCGGGTTTCAGATGCACAGGATATTGATTATGTCGAGAATGATAAAAACCTTTTGAAAACTTTGTGTAGGCCTCTGAGCAGGTGTCGCCAAGCTTTTAACAAAATTCGATGCAGATCCTGTGCTCAAGTTTCTCTGTCATGTTCAATGTGATGATCACACGCTGCACACATTCCTTCCAAGCACTGCTGTAAACAGCAGAAGTGAGGCCCAATGTTTGAAGGTCATGCTTCATCACTTCATCCCATGTCTTCCTGGGTCTACCTCTTCCACAGGTACCCTCCACAATGAGAGCTTGACACTTCTTTATGCAGCTGTCCTCATCCATATGAATCACATGGCCAAACCAGAACAGTTTTCTCTCTTGGACACAATATCTAAATATATATACACACATACATTCAGTACATCATCATATCACCAGCTACTGTTCCCTACTTGCATGGGTAAGATGGAATTCATTCAGGTAGATTTTCTCTGACTGAATGCCCTTCCTGTCACCAACCCTTACCCCTTTTCCAAACAAGGAGATATTTCCTTATACCTGGACAGGTTTTCACAGAAGATTGGAAATGGATGGCACCAGATGCATGACTAGCAATTATTTATTACAAGTATCACGTGATTTCAAGACAAGGTGACATAGACAAACCTATATAGATAATACAATGGGCTTCTTTCAGTTTCTTTCAACCAAATGCATTCACAAGATTATGGTTAACCTGAGGCTCTGATCAAACTGTCATATAGAGGGATTGAACTTGAAACTATGTGGTTGGGAAGTAAACTTTTGAACCAGAATCTATGCCTGCTGATACACACACACACACACACACACACACACAAACACAATCATATATTAATAAATGCATACATATATACATACATATACACACAGGCTCATAGATTCACAGGTATGTATGTATATATATATATATATATATATATACATACACACATATATATATGTATTTATATACATGCACACACATACATACAAATTTATGCATGTATGCTTATATATAAATACAGGCATAGATATACATAAATATAACACACACATATATATGCATACTTATATGTACTTGTGTGTATACACACACACACACACACACACACTCACATATATATAATCTACAATGAGTCTACGTATATGAAGATGCATGTATGTATAAGAGTGTGTGATAAGACTGCATATTAAAAATGGATATATATATGAATGTGTACATACATACATGTATATATATATATATATATATATATATATATATTATACACACACATATGCATATATATACACACATATATATATATGGGCGGGGGGGGGCAATAATATGCATATCGCAGTGAAAAGGTGGTAAGTTTTATTAATGAAAAATTCTTTCTATATGCAGTGAAATTCACTGTCTATTAATTAGTTAAGGTGATTTGTCATAGCACAGTGAAGTTGGCATAGTGTTGTGGTTATATGGCGGTGGTATAAGGTGTACAGTGGTTGTGGTGGTGGTGGCGATTAACAGTGATGGCAGTGTCGGAGTGTTTGCGTGCTGATAGTGTTGGTGGTGTCGGTGTACAGAGCAGAGTGTTGAAGATGTAGTATTGATGTGGTGTGGCAAGGGGGTGTGGAGTAAATTGTAATGGAAGGTATAGAACGGTGGCGTTGAGGCATTGTGGTGTTGTGATGTGATGTGGTGTGGTGTGGTGTTGGACGTGTATAAAGCAGAGTTGGGTGTAAAGCAATGGTGATGGTTGTGCGTGTGTTGGGAGGAGGGTGAGTGGAGGGGAAGAGGAGGTGATGGTTGTGGTAGGGTAGGTGGAGGCGGAAGTGGTTATCAGGAGTGGGGCGGGGCATATATTGTGTGAGGGTGCAGAATAAGTGGAATGGTGGTGGCGGTGAATACAGAGCTGCGGTGG
>NC_068981.1:97797151-97799123 GCF_001194135.2 Octopus bimaculoides | reverse complement strand
GGAGAATGTTTACTGGTTTGTTTGTAGTCCACTAAGAGGAAAGAGTGAGAAAAACGAAGTAGTGGGAGGAAAGAGAGGGAAGGAGGGGAGAGAGAGAGACAGGGGAGGGAAGTGAGAGGGAGGAGAGAGAGGCAGGGGAGGGAAGTGAGAGGGAGGAGAGAGAGACAGGGGAAGGAAGTGAGAGGGAGGAGAGAGAGAGGCAGGGGAGGGAAGTGAGAGGGAGGAGAGAGGGAAAGAGGAAAGCGAGAAGGAAAAGAGGGGACAGAGCAGAGTGAGAAGAGAGAGAGGGGAGGAGGGAGATGAGGAGCGAGGGAAGAGGGGAAAAGAGGAAATAGAGGGGGGGGAGAGGGAGAGAAAGAGGAGTAAATGAAAGAGATGGAGATAGTGTTTGTATGAGAGAGAGAGAAAGAGAGAGAGAGAAATGAGGAGCAGAGAGAGGCAGAGGAAAAAGAAACAGAATGATTGTTGTTGAAAGAGTAAAGGAAAATAATGAAAGAAATGAGGAAACAGTGATAGATAAAGGGAGGGAGTGAATGCATGTGTGAGGAAGAGATGCTAGAAGAATGAGAGGGAAATGAGTAGAAGAAAGAGTGTGTGTAAGTGATTGCTTATAATGCTTGTGTGTGTGTATGTGTGTGCAGATATGCATAAGTGTTTTGTGTGCATGTGTGAATTTCTGCAATTTGAAAATTGAAATTAAAATCAAAGCTGACTACCATAAACATCGACACCCATACCACACTATCTTGACAACAACAGCAGTAACATTTATAACAAAAAACAAAAAGAAGAAATCTAAAAAAAAAGAAACCAAAACAAAAAACAATAAATAATATATGCAAAATGAACGATTTTTCAGAAAAGTGCTTTGTTTTTTTTTACATCTCACCCCTACAACAACAATGACCATCATTGCAGCAGCAACTATCATCACCAACTCATCAATGATGGGGGACTATTTCCATTGTTAGTCCAACCATTGCGAATACAGTCCTGCCCACCAACCACTACAACACATCACCACTGTGACGTAACTACCACAACCGCTACAACAATCACCAAAACAATTACTGCAACCATCACTACAACACACCACTGCCGACCAAATATCATCTCCATCACCACCACCATTCTCATAATCACATCTTTCAGATTTTAGGACCATCCTATTGTCCTTCTTCAGATGTTTCCCTAAGAATTATTACTGTTGTCATTGTTGTTGTGGCTGTTTAGCCCCAGGTCAGGCATGATCAAGATGATCTATAATCAAAGATGCTTCAGCTGTGACCATCCGTTTTAATTTTTTAAAACTAAGACAGTTGCAGGTGTGGCTGTGTGGTTAAGAAATTTGCTTCCCAATCACAAGGTTTTGGGTTCAGCCTCACTGCATGGCACCTTGGACAAGTGTCTTCTAATATAGCCTTAGGCTGACTTAAATCCTTATGGGTGGATTTGATAGGTGGAAATTGAAAGAGCTCATGTGTTTGTATGTATGTATGTACGTATGTATGTATGTATGTATGTATGTGTGTGTGTGAGAGAGAGAGAGAGAGAGAGAGAGAGTGTGTGTGTGAGTAAGTGTATGTTTGTCTACTCTGGTCACAAACATACACTTAAGGCTATAGGGGGTTCCTATAAGGTTGTTAATCACCCCTGATTGGAACTCTCCCGTATGACTTGTACGCATGCTCAGTGACTTGCTTTAACTTCCGCAGACGACTCACATACTGCACTGACCGGTTTGGCAAAGTTATTTCGCTACATAGATATCCTGCAAACGTAGCTATTTGTCGTATTTGGCTTCAGAGATCGAGATTTGTGAGGAAAGACTTTGTTTACACTGCAAATAGCCAAATGTGTTCCCAGCATTTCGTCAATTTTAATGGACTATCGAAAGATCACCCCTTGCCATCCGTTTTTCCAAACAAAGTATTTAAAATATCAGTAAGTGCATGATCATATACGCAGTTAG
>NC_068981.1:97786766-97796782 GCF_001194135.2 Octopus bimaculoides | reverse complement strand
ATTAAAATTATATCAGGCAATACTTCACCGAGAGCAGATATAAGCTTCTGCTTATTCCTGTCTGAAGTATCGTCCGATACATCAGACTTATCGTCCGATGAATTTACTTTGTTGACATTCTTCATCGACAGAATTTTTATACCTTTCAGTCAAGTCCGCCTTTCTTCCAGTAACATACTGTCCATATAATCTTAAATATTTCTTTAACTTAGGCACAGTATGTACTTCGATAGCTGAATCATCGAAACAATAACAATAGCGTGGATAGTCTGCGGAAGTTTAATTGTCTACATGGAGCGCCGCCTAGCCAAGGGAGATAACCTACTTATAGGAAAGCCCTATAGTAGAAGACACTTGCTCAAGGTGTCATGCAGTGAAACTGAACTCAAAACTATGTGGTTTGTAAGTAAATGTCTAAACCACACAGCCATCCTTGCACCTAAAAAGAGTTAAAATTATTTTAATAAACCTCTCTAAATTCTTCATTATTTTTTAACATTTTAGCTATCTATTCTTGCTAAAATGGGTAAACAGGGTAACTTGAGGGTATGCCATGACACATCTTCACCACCAACTTGTCTCTGCTTATGAGAGTAATTATGTATCACTCCTACAACATAACAGCTGTTCCTGTCTCTCTATTATACGTTAACCTCTCATGATCTATCACAAAGCCACCTCTCTCAATACTACACCCCACTTCAGTTGAGGGATCATATCTTACGAGTTATTTGGTGATTTCACCAGTGCTGGTGCCACATAAAAAGCACCAAGTACACTCTGTAAAGTACTTGATCTAAGCAAGGGCAGTCAATTGTAGAAATTGTGCCAAAGCAGATAATGGCACTTGGCATAGTCCTCTGGCTTGCCAGCTCCTGTTGAACCATCCAATCTATGCCAGCATGGAGAAACAGACATTAAATGATGGTTTCAATGTATTTCCTTTGCATATTTCATTGGCAAGAGTCTTGAAATGAAACAGATATTGTTATACCTTGTGGGGTAATTTTTGCCAATGAAAACACGAACTGATTATATTTCATTTCTTTTTATTATTATTAGTTTACTAATTAACCAAGTTAACTAATTGAATGGATGACCAATTGATCATTCAATTAGTTGGTTTGTCAAAGCCCTTTCATGTCTTGTACAACTTCATCAATGATATTAGAGATAACAACAAATCTAGTTTGGGAACTACTTGCAGCAGGTGAGGATATGTCATTGATGAGGTCATAGATGACAATGAAACAGTTTCTTTTGTGTCTAATTGAGAATAAATTATTCTAAAGGAATGATTTGCTGAACGCATACTTCTGCTAAAGTAGGAGTTTTCTCTCGATTATTTTCATGAAACCAATCCTGATTATGGTCTTTTTGAAAACCAAGGAATTCAGAAGAGATATCATATGACTCGTTTTGTAGTTCACCCCCATGAAGATGGATGTTGAATTGATGAAAGATGTTCTTAGAGAACTTTCTGCACATCAGAATCTTTAAACTTCTCTGCATTTATATGGTTTGGTAGGGTTTGGGAACTACTTGAAGCAGATGAGGAAATGTCATTGATGAGGTCATAGATGACAGTGAAACAACTCTGACAGATCAACAAATTGATTGAGCAAATAATTGATCAAGTAATTGATAAGTTAATTGGTAAATTAGTCAACTAATAACACTATGTAACAAAATTTTTATTTATGTGCTTTTGTTTTTGGTCAGTAAGTGTTGTTTCCTATTTGCTTCTATCTAGAAATCAAAAGAAATGACTATTCTCTTCACACTTTGTTTTTGTGACATGGACATCAATGTTTTGAAACTGACACATTTTCCATTACATTTCAAACAGATTCAGTGCTGAGTTGCTGAAGCAGAAATATCATTATAGCAAATATTCTGCTCTGTACCATACAGATTTGCTTGTCAGTTGCTTGCTCTTAATCACTTGAACATGTCCATTAGCAGTGACTGTGACCACTTGAGTATGTCTGTTAGTGGCTGACAATATGTACATATGAGCAGAAGCAGTGGGGGATCATCATAGCCATGTGTTGAGAGGGACTCTTTGGGGTTTGAATAAATGTAATAAAAGCAAAGTCTGAAGGAAATATTAGCCATTTTTCATACTTTCCAGGGGTAAGCAAATAGAAAATAACAGTTGCTACCCAAGGACCAAAAGCATGTTACAGTATGATAATACAAAGCAGTAAAATGGGACTAGTGCAGATCATGAATCTTAAATGTTTGATAAAGTTGACTTACCGAGAGTTCTTCCAATACCCTTCTCAATTTCATTTGCATATTTCTCAGACATAAGGGTGGAAGTAAATTCTGTAGATGTAATATCTTTATTTTCATCTATCTGATGTACATAACTGTTATTTTGAAGATCACCTCCGTCATTGTTATCAGACAGCTGGTTGTTATTAGGCAGAGTGTGGTAGAATTGTTTTGATCGTGGCACTAATGTAAAACGTTGTATATCTGAAGAACAAGAACAATAACAAGAAATAGGAGATAATACTAATTTGTTCTGTAATAATTAGGACAGTGAGTTAACAGATTGAGAGAAATGAAAATAGCATCCAAATATCCTTCAAACCACACCTTGCCATCTTTAAAATGAGCACATTGGAAAGTGTAGTCTGGGGTACGCTATTCTTGAAAATGAAAAAAGATGGCTATGACTTGGATGTCTGCATGATTAGGGTCAACTTGAAGTTGTATAGCTAGTCTCATAAATCACATCTAGTCTCCCCCTATATAAAGTAAAATAAAACAATGGTTTATTTTTCTCAGAAATCTGATTATTTATTTTCAGATTTCTTAATAAAATGTATCCATGGTACATCAAATTTTTCCAGTTAAAATTCTTCTAGAGTGGATTGTTTCAATCCTGCAGAGCTGATGTGTAGCAATAAAATGTTTAGGAGATCCTACTTATTACATCTTTGTTGAAAAATAAAAAAAGTGAGCTTGAAGGGGAGTTGAAAGCTTCAGAGGGATCTGTAACCCTGTCCAGGGTTACAGAACCTTCAGCTGTGGGTAAATAGTTTAAGTGTCTTGTGAGAAAAAGCTTGGGAATAAACTTCATAATAAATCCAAGATGGAAGCTCTAAGTCAGTCTTGGGTTTTGACCTGATTCCATTCTTACAACTCCTGCAGTCAAACTGATGCCAAATGTAGTGCTCTGCACTCCTTTTGATCATACAAGCATATTTTGATGTCTGGCCAGTCCAGAACCTGGGTCTCCAAACACCCAGTCCAGGCTTGCACCCTAGAGGGGTCACTGACATCAGGAATACAAACTCTGTTGCTCCTCAAGAAAGATACCAAAATTTTCATTACACTTATATACTTTAAATGACTCAAGTTCTGTTTTATTTGGATTAGTTTTACCTTTAATTTTTCTTTAGATGTTAAAATACGGAAGCAAGAGATTAAAGTGTCTTGCAGTATTTTGACCTTTGATATTTTCAATTTATATTTCATCAATGTTGACTTTGCCTTTCATCCTTTCAGAATCAATAACATAGATAGCAATCAAATATATTCACATTTGTGGTCTTACTTGAAAATTAATAAATCAATCAGCCTCAGCACTAGAGTAATAATAGAATATATCATACCCAAAATTTGGGGCCTTATGTCTGTTAGAAATCATTATTGGTTACAATCCTCAGATGAAGTAATTTGACTTTATTTACCAATTTGGGAATGCCACAGCACTAAATTTACTCATGCATGAGATATATTGTCCCTCTGTTACTACTTCATGACAGTGCATGGCTCAGTAGTTAGAGTGTCAGGCTCACAAACATGAGGTGAGTTCGATTCCTGGACTGGACTGTGTGTTGTGTTCTCAGGCAAGACACTTCATTTCACGTTGCTTCAGTTCACTCAGCTACAAAAATAAGTTTGGACATCACTGGTACCAAGCTGTATTGGCCCTTGCCTTTCCCTTGCACAACATTGGTGGTATGGAGAGGGGAGGCTGTTATGCATGGATGACTGCTGGTCTTCCACAAACAATTTTTCATAGATTTGTGCCTCAAAGGGGAACTTCCTAGGTGCAATCCCATGGTCATTCATAACTAAAAGGGGTCATTACCCTTTTTTTAAATCACTACTTCAAAATAAGACCACTTTAAAAATATTTATTTATTAAGTAGCAGATTTATCTCCCAACTGCTGGACTATCTTGTTGCTTCAATGAATGAGGGTTCAGCAAGGTACAGAAGCACTGCATAAAAGTGTGATGGTGTAGGTGCTGGTGTTTTGGTTTGCTGAACAACCTTCACAATGAATATTATTATAATGAGCATGGTTTACCCAAAGCCAGTCCAACTCTCTTTTCTTTCAAACTTATATTGGCCTGGTGCAACAAGTGCCACAAGCCCAGTGGTTATTAAGATGCAGGATTTGTATAGACTTATCTTCTCTTTCATGAGCAGCTAAAGAACTAAAGGGCCTCATCTGCTCGGGGTTAGTTAGGGTGTCTGTGAGTGACTTTTTTCCAGAGGCAATACCATGACATATTAATTAATCAATAACTTGGACCCTGACAGGTGCTACTACTCTGGGAACAATAGTGACTAAAAGGTGGTTCCACATTCCTCTGGAACCAGGACTTCACTGCTAGAGGCCATTTAAAGTCATAATCACAACAATTCCCAACTACAGCCTACCTGTCAGTCAGCAAACTGAGCATGCCCTTGCCCTCTGGCTCACAAGTGTCCCGTCTTCTCTATCTGCCTTTTCTTCTGCTATTATAGTAGCCTTGGAACCTTCCAGCTGGTTGTTCTCATGTCACCTGCACTCATACACTCCCAAATGATCTTGTCTCTCCTTCCCATCACCCATGTTATATCCACTCACATCCACTTCTGCACTTATGACTTAATCCAATCCTTTTTCTTCAAAATGTTAGCCCTCTAGAATGCCTTTCCTGCAGATACTGACTTGCAACAAATTAAGCACAATGTTAACAGTATCAATCCCACCAGTTTTGGGGGATGGGAGTGGGATGGGGATGTAAAACCTTTCCTCCAGACCCAGCAAGTAAAAAACAAAATACCTTTGAGAGAGGCATCACAGTTACACAATCTCATTCTATTTGCCAATAAATTTGTAGTTTTGTACTTATGTATTATTATCAGTAGCTATAGATTTTCATGAGCTAAACTTTGTAGCAACAACTGTTGATTACTCTTCTTGGATTCAGTTTCCTTCAATAGGTACAGGTGTAGCTCAATAGGAACAGACATGGCTGTGTGATAAAACATTTACTTCTCGCACATGGTTTGGGGTTCAGCTCCACTGCATGGCACCTTGGGTAAGTGCCCGCTACTAAAACCCTGGGCCAAACAAAGCATTGTAAGCAGATTTGGTCGACAGAAACCAAAAGAAGTTTGTATAATATATATATATATATAATCATCATCATCATCATCATTTAATGTGTTTTCCATGCTGGCATGGGTTGAATGGTTTGGCAGGGGCTTGCTAGGTAGAAGACTGCACCAGACTTTGCTGTATGTTTTGGCTGGATGCCCTTCCTAACACCAACCACCTTACAAAGTGGAGTGAGTGCTTTGTACATGGCACCAGCACTGGTAAGGCCTGTTTTGGCATGTTTTTTTTTTTGCAGCTGGATGCCCTTCCAAAGAACCAACCACTTTACAGTGTGGACTGGATACACCAGCACTGGGGGTGGGGGGTGTCATCAAGTAACTTGCAAGACAAAGATCTTTTGAGGGGAGGGGGTGATAGGAGGAGGTAGCCTTGTGCCAGGTGATGAGAGGTTAGAATGTGACAGAAAGGACAGAAACAGGTGTCTTGCTGTAGAGGAGAGACATGATTACCCAATCAGAGAGAGAGAGAGAGCAAGAGAAAGAGAGAGTGTGATCAAGAATGAGAGAGAGAGTGGAAGAGAACGTGAGAGTTTTAGTGCAAGAGAGAGATGGTGGTCAAGTGCCAGGGCATACCTTCATGGTATGGGGATCAGAATATAAATGGGGATGCTAGAGTGTTGCCAAGGGTGCATGAGTAGGGACTTCACATGAATGCAAAGAATGTAGGGGTGGGGAATGCAGTGACTGGTGAAAGAAGGGTATAAAGAGGAGGTAAGGGACAACAGGATAGCAATGACACAGTGAGCAGGGCAGTGAGAGATAAGCATAAGCATAGTGCTTGAGAAAGAGGAAAAGTGAGGAAGATAAGAGGAGATGCAGTTTGTTGGGGTAGGGTGTGTGAAATATTTTATTTATTGTTACATGTGGGTAGAACACACAACACTCCCAGAACTCAGTTTTGCTGCAGGGGGTGGGTCTTCTCAAGAATCACATATCACCAGGTATCTCAGTCCATTGTCATCTCCTCCATGAGGCCCAACACCCTGAAATTGGTCCTCATTACTTCATCCCATGTCTTCCTGAGTCTCCCTCTTCCACAAGTGCCATCCACTTTCAGCAGTCAGCTCTTCTTTATACAGCTGTCTACATTCATATGTGTCACATGTCCAAACCAATATATATATATATATATATATATATATACATATATATATATATGTATATATATATATATGCATGTATGTATATGTGTTATTTTCTCCTTGTCTTTGATTTTGTGCAATAGCTGTAAGTGACACTGCCATGCAAGCAGTGTCTTTCATCTCTAATCTTCTGACCTAAATCTAAGGCCTCAGCCAGTCCACTTATGCGTACCTTCCTTCCTTCATTGGACACTAAACTCCACTTGCGAAGACCTGTTGAGGCAAGTGAAATCGAAATCGAGTTAAATTTCACGTCTGGCACCCATGCCAACGTTGTCTCCCTCATTGGACACGAAACTAAGACTTAATGGGGCAAGCGAAAGCGAAATCGTGATGGCACCTGTGCCCAGCGTCGCCTTTCTGGCACTTGTGCCCGCGACATGTGTAAGGACTTTCGAGCGAGATCGTTGCCAGTGCCCCTGGACTGGCTCTTGTGCGGGTGGCACATAAAATACACCATTTTGAGCATGGCCGTTGCCAGTACTGCCTGACTGGCCTTTGTGCCTGAGGCACGTAAAAAGCACCCACTACACTCTCTGAGTGGTTGGCGTTAGGAAGGGCATCCAGCTGTAGAAACTCTGACAAATCAGATTGGAGTCTGGTGTAGCCATCTGGTTTCACCAGTCCTCAGTCAAATCGTCCAACCCATGCTAGCATGGAAAGCAGACGTTAAACGACGATGATGTGAAAGCATGTCTGGTCATGGGAAATATGTTACTTGGAAACCGATGATGATTGGTGACAGGAAGAGCATTCAGCCATAGAAAATCTGTCTCAGCAAATTCCATCTGACCTACACAAAAGTAGATGTTAAAATGATGATGATGTACTTGGGGCTGGTAGAGTAAGATGCCAGCATGAGAAGACATTACAAATGAGAGCTGTTAACCATTTGAACCCATCATAATCATCACTTAACATCCATGTTCAATGGTTTGGATAGTTTGTAAGGACCTGGTGGGTCCAAAGACTGCACTGTGTGCCAGTATCTGCTTTAGCATGGTTTTTATTGGTTGGATTCCCTTCCTAATGCCAATCACTATACAATATGTACTGGGTGCTTGTCATGCCACTGGCACTAGTGAAGTTGCCATGCAGCTTGCAAGGCCATGAAACCCAAGGGGAAGGTATCTATGCTAGCAGATGAGGGCTAGGGCATGAGTCAAGGGGATGGGACAGAACATGCTTTTGTTTTAGAGGAGCTACATGGCTTCACACATTTAGGAGAGAGTGGCAAATGAATCAGTAGAAGCTAAGAGATAGTGGTGATGAAGTATCCAGGTGGCACCTCAGGGTAAAAGGTGAAGTTTTAATTAAAGCTGATTTATACATTCTGTTACAATGAACACAGTAGATTAGTCCTATATCATAGATCTGGCAGATCTATGATCAAACTGTAAGGGATCTCAGAGCAGTAGTGGGCCTAAGAGTATAGGCACACATCATGTGAACACGGTGTTATGTCAACAACAGTTCCAGCTAGGGGCAAATAGCAAAGGCAGATAGAGTTCAGCTGTGAATGACGACCCATTTAAGAAGACAAACTGAATGAAAACCATGGCTATTGCTTGCACCTGGCTCCAAATCTCATCTCACCCAGCGATTTTGGAGTAAAGGGTGGATAAGGGCTCATGCCTAAAACAGTTACGAGGTATTACGTCTCACATTCCTTACAAAGGATTGAGATGGATGGAAGCACAACTGAAAGACTTGTCAAAGGACAGTCTAAATAAATATGACTAAAAGAGTCCCAGCCATGACCTTCGTACTTCTTTCGAACATGGCATATCAAGATGATAGGGTATAAGGCTGCCATTTTTAGCACAGTCTTGAAGGGGAAACAAGGACCAGTTTGCCAGGGCTTAATAAAATACTAATCAGAATTGTCGCTTGATATAAAATGGAAAAAAGAACTTGCTTTTATTTTTAAATATCATTTTAATGTGTTTTTCTTTTTGTTTTTATTTGTAGTGGAAATTCTGTGGAAGCCGCTTATTATGTTTACTTTGGAACGAGGCCTTTCAATGACAAACCCAGCTAATAGTATCTTATTTTCTCTCTGTAATGGTAATACAAAAATAATTTATTATCGCTGCTACTAAATGAAGATTGGTTGAGCAGACCTGAGATAAAGGACATACCAACAGACACCGATCCATCTTTGGGATATGAAAGATTACAACATTTAATATGTATTTTCTGTATGAGCGGAAGATGTTTTGGCTGCTATTTCTTGCAGGTCAAGAGGCTGGTTGCAGTTTCCCTCGTTGACTCGCAATTACGATATCGTAGTAAAGGTGGATATATTAAATGATAATTATTTGTTTATGACTGTTAAAAGCAAAATGTGGGTTTGTGTATGTATAAACGCATGCACCACTACCCGAAACTAGAAATTAATTTAGTAAACACATGCCATTAATACAAAGCTGTGGTATATAACAGCGACCAGGACGAGTCCACGTTTAAGCTTCAATTCAGAGTTAACTAAATTATGAATGTCACACAATGTATTCCATCTACATTTCCAGAAGTTCGAGGCAGTTATGTGAATCACAGGTGAAAGGTAAAATATAAGAATCAGAAGTTTATCCAGTTTAGCGAAGAGTAAATAAATTAGAGTTTACTTAAAATATATATAAAGTGAGAAGTAGATATGTATATGTTCATTTAGGCAGATGTTAGTGCTGTTGACTTACCTAAAGTACATAGTAATTGTTTTACCGTTGCCGGTCTGTAGCAGCGCAACACACTAAAAACATGCTTACAGACAGACGATGACATGTTGATTTGTTGCTAACAGATTTATATTTTTTTGAAGAGGTAATATAAGGGAAATAACTCTGGGGACTTTTTTTCTCGAATATCCTTTCAATGTAAGGTCATTGGTTGTGTGTATATATATATATAATATATATATATATATATATATATATGTGTGTGTGTGTATATATATATATATATATATGTGTGTGTGTATATATATATATATATATATATATATGTATATATATATATGTAATTTTATTTAAAAGAGTTCCAACTCTGTCTGCTCCCATGCTTTATTTATATTCTTGTAAAATTAATGTGGGATATAGAATATGGAATATATAATATATAATATAAAAATGGATGGTACAATGAAATGAAGTATTGAATGTCTTATTGAATATATGGAATATGTCTTATTGAATATATGAAATATTGAGTGTTCAATATAAAGGATTAAATATATAAAGGCTAAATATATAAAGACTGTAACAGACTGTCAGATACCGGCCATGATGAAATACCACAAGGTATTGAAAACACGTATTTGCCTTTATATATTTAGCCTTTATATATTTAATCCTTTATATTGAACACTCAATATTTCATATATTCAATAAGACATATTCCATATATTCAATAAGACAATCAATACTTCATTTCATTGTACCATCCATTTTTATATTACATA
>NC_068981.1:97783584-97784320 GCF_001194135.2 Octopus bimaculoides | reverse complement strand
ATATATATATATATATATATATATATATATACACACACATATATATATATATTATTTAAAAGAGTTCCAACTCTGTTTTTTATGTTTTATTTATATTCTTATAATATTAATGTGGGATATAGAATATGGAATATATAATATAAATAGTAAAATGAAATGAAGTACTGAATGTCTTATTGAATATATGAAATATTGAGTATCAAATATATATATAGGGTCTAGTATACTTGCCTGCTTTATAGCAGTTATCAAGGTCTCTTCTGACAGATGTACTGTCATCTTTGACTTGTTTCAATCATTAGATTGCGGTCATGCTGGGGTTTAATTAAACAAATCAACTGCAGGATATATTTTTTAAAATCTGGTATTTTTTGTCTATCGGTATTTTTTGTTGAACCGCTAGTTGGGCGGACGTAAATAAGCCAACACCGGTTGTCAAGCGGTGGTGGTGGACGACACAAAGACAAACACACACTCACACATGTATATACATTTATGTATACATATGTATCTATGTGTGTGTGTGTGTGTGTATACACACACATTAAAAATGAAGAAGGCCGGTTTATGGGATTACCTTAGGTTTCCCGTCCATAAAGGGTTTAGCGTAAAAATATTTTTAAAAGGTCATGGGCCAACTGTGCTTCTTCTTTCGGATTTATGTTTTCTACAAACGATATATATATGTGTGTGTGTGTGTGTGTGTGTGTGTGTGTGTGTGTGTGTGTGTGTGTGT
>NC_068981.1:97782021-97783296 GCF_001194135.2 Octopus bimaculoides | reverse complement strand
ACCTTGCCTGGACTTGTGCCTGGGAGGGTAACTTTCTAGATGCAATCCCACGGTCATGACTGATTGCACCTAGAAAGTTACCCTCCCAGGCACAAGTCCAGGTAAGGTTGTTTTATGGAAGACCAGCAGTCGCCCATGCATACCGGTCTCCCCTCTCCACGCCACCAGTGTTATCCAAGGGATATATATATATAAGCTTGACAACTGGTGTTGATTTGTTTACGTCCCCCTAGTAGTTCGATGCACTCATACACGACGAGCTTCTTTAAAATTCCGTCCATCAAATACATTCACAAGGCTTTAGTCGGCTCGAGGCTATAGCTAAAAGACACTAAATTTGCCATGTAGTGGAACTGAACTCGAAACCATATCGTTGGAAAGCAAAATCCTGACCACACAGCCCCACCGGCGCCTATGGGCGCGACTGCGCGAATAGTTTGTTTTCTTTTTTTGTTCTTTTTTCAAGGTTTGTTCTAAAGCAGTGGTTCTCAACCATTTTTTACCTATGAACTCCTTTGATTCTTATTTTACTCGGGCGGACCCACAAAGCCATTTCAATGTTAAAACAATCCTATCATACTTTTATGATTAAATATCATTATGAATTGTATTTAAGAAATTGTAAAAATACTTTGTGTGATGTAGAAGTAAAACCCAATTTATTGTACATACTCTTGAAGAATAAAATCTTATACGGATCCCCAAGGGCCATATGGACCCTGACTGAGAACCACTATTCTAAAGTAAAGGATTCTGTCCTAAGGCGAGGACTGCCAACAGCATGAACAATGAAGGGATTACCAAAGCATTAACGTTCTAGAAACTAGCATTGAGTGAAGTAGTTCGTGCAGGTTTTGTGGCCGAAGCACACTATGACGGACGAGTGGAGTAGACACAAGAGTGTTAGATAGATGTCGATAAAGGTGAACTCTGAACTCAGAAATTCAGAGGCCATTACATTAGTAGTTGGAAAGGCATTAGTAGTAGGAAAGAGATCTGTGGCCTGAGACTGAAAATTGAAAGAGAGCGATACAATACCAGTCAGTGGTAGCCATTAGACTGCAGAATTTTTTGTCAAATGAATCGACTTCAGAACTTATTTTTTAGAAGTCTGGTACTTATTCTATCGGTCACTTTTGCCGAACCATCAAGTTACAGGGATGTAAACATACCAACACTAGTTGTCAAGCGGCAGTGGGAGACAAACACACACACACACGCACACACACACACACACACACACACACACACACACACACACACACACACACACAC
>NC_068981.1:97781328-97782011 GCF_001194135.2 Octopus bimaculoides | reverse complement strand
TCTTTCAGTTTCCGTCCCCCAAATCCACTCAGAATTGTAAAAGATACTTCACCAAGGTGCCACGTTGTGGGACTGAACCCTGAACCCTGTGGTTGGGAAGCAAGTTTCTTACCACACAACCACGCCTGTGGCAATGGTCTTCTTTTTTTTTCTTGTTGTCTTGGATACAATATGTAACAGCACTGTGCCAGATATTGGAGCCATATTCAAATTTGTGTCTTACTCATTAGTGTTAAGGCACGTATCTTTGACGTAAGTTTCTTTTCTCTTTTTTTTTTTTTTGTTTGTATATGTGGAGAAAACGTGTGACTTTTATAATTGAATTTTTAACTTTAGTTAGAATATGCTCTTTGGGAATTGTATGAGTACCATATCTCTCGTATACATACTCACGCATGCACGAAGATGTGTGATCTAGAAGTCTTAGAGGAGGGATCACGATCATTAGGGACCGGCGACACACAGTGTCCTTGAGCATGAAAATAACTACCAGCAACAGCTGAAGTTAAACTCTACTACGAACTGGCGTCAGGTTCATTTGGTAGTGGTGGTGGGTGCGGGACGAGTCTTGTAATTTCAGGTGCATAAACGCCACGGAATTTGAGACAAGCTGCAGACTAACAGACCTGAGGACTCGAGACAGTATTTGGTATTTTTCATACACACACACACACACACACACA
>NC_068981.1:97779665-97781210 GCF_001194135.2 Octopus bimaculoides | reverse complement strand
ACAGATGCAGTGCCCCCCCCCCAACTCATAGTTGCTCGTGTTATGGGTATATTAAAGGAGAAAGTATTGCCTCCACTGAAAGAGTGAATCAAAAAGAAAAGAAGAGATATAATAAAAATAGATGAATTTAAGAAATAAATAGGTGGGAAATTGCAAGAGTGGCAGGGAGAGAAAGAGGTCGAAATAATCGTTAGTCATTGGCCGTTAGGCGAGCAGACAATGAAGTATAGAAAAGGATAGAAAAAGTTTGACAAAGAATGAAATACCACGATTAAATCATAAAAAGTCAAGGAAGAAGACAAAATAGAGCTCTACAATGGAGAGCGGGAAAGTTAGAGAGGTAATGTGATATAAAATAACAGAATTAGAGAGAGTGTGTGGGCGAATGATAGGAAAATTTATAGAGATAAAGGGTGAGAGATATTCATGTATGACATTGAATTGTGTGTTGTGAAAACAATAGAAAATGAAAAAGTGGTAGTTTTTGATTGAGAGTAAAAGAGAGGGAAATCTCAACGGAGACAGAGAGAAAGAGAAGAAATACAATACTTGAGTGAATTATTTGGGATACAGAAGGAAAGTGAAAGAGCGAGAGTGCAAGTGTGAGAACGTGAAAAACTGACTTTTCAAATAAACAAGTCATTGCAACTTGAACAAATAAAGTTCATCAATTACAGAGAAACTGCTCTGCTTCAAATTACAAAAGGAAAATGAAGATTATCACGAGACGAAGCGAATAATGACGTCAAGTGGAAAGAAAAAGTGATGCTGCGAAACGATAATAAAAAAACACAAGAAGAACCAAGTGTAGGCTTCGATATAAAAATAAGAATACATGAAAGAAGACAAAATAAAACACAGGAAGAAAATACAGCAAAGACTTGGAGCAAAAACATTTTAAGATTACAAAAGGTTACAAAAATGAATTCCGTCATTTTTTTATGGGTACCACGCTAATATGTATGCATATATATTACAAATCGAGAGAGTTGACTACATATATTTTTGATAACAGTTTGACTCAGAAATATATGACTTAAAGTTAAGGCGGCGCGTAAAATGGACCCATATCATCAGATATCCAACATCTCCTGATATCTCATGAGATGGTTCACGAAAATTTAATAAGGTCGGTTTTTCAGATTCTGCAGCGTATATATTATCCACTCCTGGTATGGCTGCCGGCTCTTCGCAGGATTACTCATTGGAGTGAAATGAAGTGTTTTGCTCAAGAACACAATGCCTCGCTCGGTCCGGAAATCGAAACCACACTCTTACGACCATGAATGCAGCACTCTAACCACTAAGCCACGTAAAACACACACACACACACACACACACAAACACACACACACACACACACACACACACACATACACACACAAACAAATACCAATATTTACACACACAAATATACACATACACACACACATATACATATATGAAGCATATATGAAATAATACATGGAAATTTTATAAAATGAAAATACATTGGTGAAAGTAAATGTTATTATGATGGCATTAAACGTGTTTTCTGACAGGTTT
>NC_068981.1:97772091-97777881 GCF_001194135.2 Octopus bimaculoides | reverse complement strand
GGGAACGGAAAACTCAACGTTTCGGACAAATTCTTTCTTCAGGGAAAAGTTTATACGCTCATACATACATACATAATACATACATACATAATACATACATACATACATACATACATTTATACATATATATACACATACATATACACGCACACATTCATACATACATATGCACACATTCATACACATACACGCACATATTCATACATACACACATGTATACAAATAGTTTTATGAGTATAAAAAGCAACGCATAGTCGTTGAAGAAAGAAAGAAGCGCAGAGGAAGAGTCGAATATTTAATCAAATCGGTAACCATTGCGAAGTTTCTCCATATATCTGGTCTGTTTTGAAAGGCTCCAGGATATTTGACGGAAGACATTGTGTGTATTTCTCACTTTAAGTTTTCTCTACTGGACTGTTAGTAGAATACCTCTCATGCAAATATATAACTCATGCAATGCCATTAAACCCGTTTTTAATATAATTTGGGAAATATATTTTATCTTTTACTTGTTTCAGTCATTTGACTGCGGCCATGCAGGGGCACCACTTTGAAAAATTTTTAGTCGAATGAAACGATCCCCAGTACTTAAGTTTTTGGCTAAACCTGGTACTTATTGTTTTGGTATTTTTTGCTGACCTGCTAAGTTACGGGGACGTAAACACACCAACACCAGTTGTGATGCGGTGGTGGAGGACAAACACAGATACAATGACGCGCGCGCACACGCATGCACACACAAAATGTACATATATATATATATATTGTGTGTGTGTTTGCTTATATAAGTTTATGTCTACATATAAGTATGAAAGATGGGCTACAGCAAATAGTCTGCTCAATACCACAGATTTGCTCGTCAGTTGTTTGACCTTAACCAGTTGAGCTTGTCCCTTGGAGGCTGATGATATGTGCATCTCTGATCACGAACTGAAGTAACGGTGGAGCATCATAGCTATGTGTTGAGAGGAATTCTTTGGGGTTTGAATAAGTAACCTGTGGAAACACGAATGTTTTGTTCATTATCCTTAAACAAACCTCATTCAAGGAGCTTTTGAGTGGGATGGGCTACTCGACCCGAAGAAAATTCTAACTAGGCCCCACCTGCAAGGTCATGCGCTGTTTATCTTGATATGAGATCATCATGTCGCGCACATATGGTTGTGATGCATGTGCTTGGTGTACCCTTATCAGACGGGTAGTCATGATGGATATATTGGACTTTGTATATGTGTACCTTAATGTCACTTTCATGGTATGTGTTGCTCTCTCACTCAATAATAATAATAATGTGGAAAGAACGATCCATTGGGAGCTCTGTGGAAACCACGGCCTACAAAGAGCAAAGACGTGGTATGAGAAAACCCCAGAAGGAATCACCGAGAGTGAGAGTTGCAAAATTTTGTGGGATGCAATGAGTCAGTGCAATCACCTGAGCAGACATCAGAAAACGGATACTGTTGTGGTGAATAAAAAAGAAAGAATATGCATGATAATCGACCTAGCATGTCTCGGTGATAACAAGATCAAAGAGAAAGAAGAAAAAATAAACAACTATGACGATTTGAAGTGGGAAATTCGAAGGTTATGGTTAAAGAGGAGAGTAGACGTGATACCAATAGTAATTGGTGCACTTGGAAGTATCAGCACCCAACTACCAACATGGCTCAAAAAGATTGATACAAGCGTGAAGGTAGAACACCTACAAAAATCAGCATTGCTTGGAACTGCAAGAATTCTTTGCAAGATTCTTGAAACATGACAAGTGGACAGCTGACAGTTTCCATCATAACCAGCAAAATAAGCTGTGAGATTTCTTCACATAATAATAATAATAATAATAATAATAATAATAATAATAATAATAAGAAGAAGAAGAAGAAGAAGAAGAAGAAGAAGAAGAAGAAGACCACAGACAAAAATATGAACAGGAGGGAATACGAAACAAATCTAGAACCTGTGAAGGGGAACCTAATGATTATGATACTCTAAAAATGAGCATAACCAAAGAACTGAAAGCCACAGATCTCACCGATTGTACCTCCCAAAAATTAAAATTGATACTAAGACAACATCAATAATAAATAGCATGAACCTGGCCGTCACAGAACTATTAGCCACGGAAACAAATGTCAATATCACCAGGCTAAATGATATAGTATATGTAGCAGCCACTGTCGTCACAAAAGAAGCTGGATACTCCCTCAAACCCATCCAAACAGGAGTACCTCCACCCAAACAAACCCTGTGGATAAATGATATCCAGAAAAAAAGAAAACAAGAGAAAAGATCTGTCAATCCGCATTACGTAATAAAACTTTCAATTAACCATGTGTTTTCATTACTTTTGTCCAACTCTAGCAGAATCGTTAGCACGCCGGGCAAAATACTTAACGGTATTTCATCCGTCTCTGCTTTGAGTTCAAATGCTGCCGAAGTCAACTTTGCCTTTCATCCTTACGGGGTCGATAAAATAAGTACCGGTTAAGCACTGGGGTCGATTTTATTGACTTGTCCGCTCCCTCAAAACTACTGGCTTTGTGCCAAAATTTGGAACCACTATTTTGTCCAACTCATGTATATTCACTCAGTGAAAACACCACTTTTTTATTTCAACTATTTCTTCTACTGGTAATATGGCTAATTCAAAGCACTTCTAGTTTGTATATGTGTTCAAATGCAATATGTATACCTTGTACTTCAATGATAGAGCCATCTGATTTTCCCTTTTCTATGTTTAAATGTTACAAAGCGTAACCTATCTGATTTCCAAAGATGACAAATTGTTAGAAAGCAGATGGCTGGAGCTTCCATCACGAAAACAACTGAAAATGTTTAATGTTTCAAGAGGTGTAGTCTCTAAAATCATGTTGGCCTTCCAAAACCAAGATAAAACAAGCTCTGGTAAGCATTATTCTGGATAGAAAGCAAAGCTTACAAGGAGGTGCTGCAGAATAATGAAATGTATCGTTTAAAAAACCTCCGAACCACAGCAGCGAAATTGACAGTAGGGCTAAACTACGACCTTGCCTACTCTGTGTCAACAAAAACTGTTTGTTGTGAGTTACATAAAGCTGGATGTCATGAGAGGGCTGTAACGGTTAAGCCTCTTCTGTACCCCCATCAACATTGATAAGCGAAAAAAATTAAGTCTAGACTATCAGAGGTGGTGAATAGCTCAATGGAACGATATCATCTTTAATGAATTATAATTCACCATTTTCGAAGCATCGGGGCGAGTTTATGCGCAGAGACAGCCAAATGAAGGTTTCAAACCTGATTGCTTGGCCTCAACAATGAGGCCGAGTGATGCGGTTAAAGATTAGGAAGAGGAGCACAAAAGGGAAGTAGACCATTTAAACATAGAAAAAGGAAAATCAGATGGCTCTATCATTGAAGTACAAGGTATACATATTGCATATGAACACATATACAAACTAGAAGTGCTTTGAATTGCCTAAAGATTAGGAAGAGGAGCACAAAAGTGAAGTAGATTCGAAATGTATGGTATCTTTTGTAGCAGAAAGTAAGGAACCGAAAATGTATGGTATCTTCTGTAACAGTAAGTTAGGAACCGTTTCTTTCCACCAGCATCACTGAAAGATATAAAGCAGGTTTTACTTGAAGAGTGACTGAAAATTTCATTAACACCCTTTCAGAACATGTTCGAGTCAATTTCTCCATCTATTAAGGCTTTGATTGACGCCCAAAGTAGACAATCATCATATTAAATAATAATAAAGCTTCCATTTAACAAGGTGTTTCCAATATTTTGTCCAGTTCCTATAAATGTACACACACACACACACATGCATAATATATGTGTGTGTATGCTTATATAAGTTTGTCCTTGCATATGTGTACGTGTACATATATATATATATATATATATACATACATACATCTGTGTGTGTGTAATTTTATATATATGTAGGTATATATATATATATATAATATATAAACAGGCGACATATAGCATCTATCTATCTATCTATCTATCTATCTATCTATATATATATATATAGATATATATGTACATGTGTATATGTGTATATTCATGCACATATACATGCACATCTAAATATACACATGTATACATGTGTACATATATGTATGTATACATAAATACATGCATACATATACATACGTGTGAGTGTGAGTGATTTTGTGAGTGTGTGTGTGTGTGTGTGTGTGTGTGTGTGTGTGTGTGTGTGTGTGTGTAAAAGGAAGTTTACGGCGATTGTAACGGGAAATGCGCTGTTCACACATTCCCAGTATTCAGCGATTCAGTAAAACCATAAATATGCTTAAATAACTTTAGTGCTAGGCCTCTATATGACAATGCTCTGTCATTTCAGTTAGATTTACTTCTGTTTTTCTGTTTCCATCCTTATGAACACTGGTTTTAAGTATACAACGCTGCTTTCTCGTCCATAAAAGTTAATACATGACCATCATATTTAACATAATCTATGACAATCATATTTTGCAACTTCTATCTCACATCAAGCAATTTATTGCTACTTGTATGGAGCATAAAGGCATGAATGCCTGTATTCGAACAAATTATGAGTGTTGGTATATGTATTAAAACTGTTTCTGCATGCATACGTGTCTAAGACTATGCAGTCATATGTTTTTTCTGTGACTAAACAAGATATGGTTGTTGGCACTCCGTCGCTTACGACGTCGAGGGTTCCAGTTGATCTGATCAACGGAACAGCCTGGCAAAATTGAGTTGCATCCATATATCAAAGGACCATCTTTGTCACATTCTGTGTCACGCTGAATCTCCCTGAGAACTACTTTAAGGGTACGCGTTTCTGTGAAGTGCTCAGCCACATGCACGTTAATTTAGAAGACTCTAGAATGTCCATGGGCAAACTTGGGCCCGAGGAACTTTCTGAATGGTACGGTTAAGGAAAAATGACCTTGAACTGTTTTAGTTGTGCGACACGTTCAGTAATGAGTCATGTCTCATGCAGCCCGCTTCTCCAAAACAGTTGCCCATGCTGGCTCAAGGAAATTTTGCTTGGCGTTTTAATAGCTGCAGATATGAACTCCATGCCAGAGATAGACAACCTAGATTCCACTCTAAACCTTTTCACATTGTTCCATGAAATATGCTCTCATCATCTTCAACTTGTCTTTATTTAATGCTCTGAAAATGTGTCCGACAAAAGTATTTTGGGTCAGTCCATTCATCCATCCATCTAATTATCTGCTATAACCGTTATTTGTATATAAAAAATTAGCAAATGTAACACAATAAATTTAATTAGAACAATATCTAAAATTACTTGCTGTAAATCTTTAAGTATTGCCTGCAATCATACATAAATGTTCTTCGTATTATATAAATACTTTGTACACATATAATATATAAACAGTTTATTATAATATTTGTATGGAAACTCTATTTGAATTGACATATGGTCATTCTTGTCCAACTTCTTAATTGTTAATTATCAATGATCCTAATAATGACCATCAAGACTTTTACTAGCGGAAATACATCCCACCGGAAGGTTTTCCACTCATCAAATTGTACTGATATGTACTGATATGTACTGATATCTATCTATCTATCTATCTATCTATCTATCTATCTATCTATCTATCTATCTATCTATCCATCTATCTATCTATCTATCTATCTATCTATCTATCTATCTATCTATCCATCTATCTATCTATCTATCTATCTATCTATCTATCTATCTATCTATCTATCTATCTATCTATCTATCTATCTATCTATCCATCTATCTATCTATATATATATATATA
>NC_068981.1:97770479-97771902 GCF_001194135.2 Octopus bimaculoides | reverse complement strand
AGTTTTCTGTGTGTGTGTGTGTGTGTACAAAAATTTAATGTACCTCAATAACTTCTATATCTTTCGTCTGATTTCTTTAAAATTTTATACACAGCTGCTTCATATCCTAGATACGAACATAGGCTACTTGGATTTTTTAAAAATCGATATTGGGGCCTCTAGAGCGATGGGAAACCAACAATAGATGATTCCTATTCATGTGCATTAATCAGCTGTTTTATAATCTATAGGGTTACCATACTTTATTAATCTTTTTATAAAAGTGAAAGGATTTTGTCTATTTATTTCCACTGTCCACTAGCGATGGTGATTAAATTGACTAGGAACACTGAACGCATACATTTTCACAATTCTTAACCGATTTTCACCAAATTTTACACACACATTACATATGTCCCAATGATGGTCATGCACTAAACATTTTGCTCAGAGCTCCCACGTAAAAGGACCTAAATGGACATAATTTTTTGCATGTAAAGTCTTACATACTTTTAATTTTTTTTTTATAAAAGGGAAAGGATTATGTCTACTTATTTATTTCGACTGTCCACCTGCTACGGTGATTAAATTAACTTAATCTCCATATTTAAACTGCAATATACTTTGGCAAGCTTACCTTTACCTATTCTGAGTTACTTGAAAGGTGCTGTTCTCTTTCCTCTCTTCTATTTGTTGATATCTTTGTTTACCTACTAATGCGTCGTTTCATTTTAAGGATGCTTATTTACCCATCCATTATGATATTTCGACTGTTGTCCATTGTTTCAAATACATTTTAGCAATATCATTCTAGCCTTTTTTCTTTAAACAATCACATATGATTCGTCCCAAAGAATCAACCTTCAAATAAGAGTTTTGCTTCCACTTGCGAAAGCTATACGTATCTTTCAGAAACTCCATACCAATTTAACTTTATGCAGCATTCGCTGCTAGTTTATGCGCAAGCTATGTGGGAAGACAGAACAAAGGGGCCTTTGTTAGCTTATCTCTCCGAAAAAATAGCTCCCTTTGCTATTGAAAATAATAAGCTTGCAGAGGGGAAGTTTCAATGTCATCCTTCAATTTCATTACACCATTAATGTGGCTGTTTCTCACAAGAAATTTTGCTTTCATATAAAATAACTATATTTTGTAGTCATTATCCGTAATATGCTCCCAAAATACTTCAGTAGCTCTACTTTGCATCGCTTGCAAACGACCTCCACAATAACCAGTCTTCAATTTGATTTTCCGTTCCTAAGTTAATCGGAAAAGTAGAATGCCGTGCGACTCACAAACCCTCTCGGTAATTCAATTATTTGATGAAAAAAAAAATATCACCAATGCAAATTAAACCGTCCAAAGGACGGATGCGTTTGCTAATACACACACACACGCACACACACACACACACACACACACACACACACACACACACACACAC
>NC_068981.1:97766106-97767364 GCF_001194135.2 Octopus bimaculoides | reverse complement strand
AAATTTTTATATTTTGCATTCTTATTTACCTTTGCATATATTGGTCTAGCATTCTATGAGTCGCAGAGTATGCTACAACTTCTCTCCGCAGGTATGCATGATATGATGCAATATGGTATTTAAATTGATATTTTTTAAGTTATTTATGTTTACACCTTATAATCATAATATATTCTTTATATATATATATATATATATATATATATATGTCTTTTTTGTATATATATATATGCGTATGCCATATTTTTATACTGTTATATCTGCTTATATTAGTACACACTTAAAGACATTTCATAATTGTTAAACTTTTTTGTATACTTATATTTTTTAATAAGTTTATCTGTTATTGAACCATTTATCTTCTTATTCTGCCTTTGATCCCTCGTTTTCAATCAATAGAAAATGTGTACCTCTTTCCCAGATAAATTCTGAATGCAAGTTGAGCTCATTGTTTGAATAGTTTTGTCGTGACCACCTAACAGTTCTGCAAGGATGAAGTATTATGAAGCTTTTATATAAAAGTAATCTTCTTTTTAGTGCTTAAATCGATCTATATGTCCTTCTTATCTTACCTGGTTCTTATATCCCTTTCTAAATTTTAAAAATTTTACTTTTATTATTATACAAAATATAATAATACACAGATTTTGCGATACTTTGATTATAACCTTTTTCCCCTCTGTACTCTTAATGCCTACCTATATCTCATTGTAGCGTCCTATCTTTCCTAGCGTAGGCTCCTTTAACTGAAAATAAGAAAAGAGTTTATATTACCCTTACCCTACCTCTTTTTCTGGGCATTTACCACTATCTAATTGACTCCTAAGATTTATTTCTTTATGTGGTAAAGGGAATTTATAGCCGTAAGAAATTAAGATTCGAGAGAACATCTAATAATATTTATTTGTGTCCAGCAGCTAGTTCTGAAGTGGCAACTCCTAGTGCTATTAATTCTCAACAAACGCAATATACTAGCTGCGTTATATCTTTTGACGGTGATGAGGAGATAGATAAAAATTAGAAATGAATTACAATCCCATGACCCCCAACTGTGATCCATTTCTGCCAGTCCAAAGTTGTAGTTTTGTTTCTCTTAGTTTATTTCTGCTACAATAGTGGCAGCATGGAATTCTTTCATTCTCTAGTTCTGATAAAATATTTGTGAAAATATTTTATATTAGGATATCCTGTCTGTTGAAAATCCATATTTTTGCAACTGAAGATGGCGCTGTATTTTAAATTGATGTAATGCTTGCAT
>NC_068981.1:97765403-97766096 GCF_001194135.2 Octopus bimaculoides | reverse complement strand
GTGTGTGTGTGTGTGTGTGTGTGTGTAGTCGTTACTAAAGTGACTAAGGGTGCTAGTCAGCACCAGCATTGCTAGAAATAAAAGTCAAAACAAACCTTAGCCACGTGCAAGCATTTATCTAACGACTAACAAAGGAGACAAGAGAGATGGAGTCATATCATCGATGATTTCGGATTTGATTAATCTTCATCATACATATCGTCAGTAGTTCATATATCCGGAAAAGAAGCACACTGTAAAGCATTAGGGCAGTAAAGTATCTGTTAGAAGTTAAAGCCGGTCATAGAGTGACCATTAGTTTCGTATCTATAAAGTGCTTAGCAATATAGGCGACTCGTCAGATTAATATATATATATATATATATCCATATATATCCAAACTATCAAAATAAGCAACAGGATATCAAGTGACATATATTGGTGTGGTCATTTTGGTATAAGGCTGTTAATGACAAAGGTGACCAAAAGGTCACACACACATTTAGTTCTCACGCATAGTGTGCATACACTATCATGTTGCTTATTTTGATTTTATTCATCTTACTTCGAGCTGTGTGGATAATACCGGAGCGACTTGGTGCTTCAACTTAAGAACCTAATTCAACTGAATTTTTATTATTTCTTACACACACACACACACACACACACACACACACATATATATATATATATATATATATATATATATATATA
>NC_068981.1:97763310-97764658 GCF_001194135.2 Octopus bimaculoides | reverse complement strand
TATATATACTTTTGTGTCTGGGGAGAGTCATTCTCTTTTGGGGCCTTATAATTTAACACACTCACTGGTAAAATTTCCACTTATTTCTTTTTTATTTTTCTAAAATTTTCGTTGCGTCTTGCAACCTTTTCAATAGTCGTTGACTCTGTCCATTATTCACACTGCGTTCCTTTGTGTTTGTTTGTGCGCATGTGCGTGGATCAGTGTGTGTGTGCCTATACATGCATGCATACATGTATGTATGTATGTATGTATGTATGTACGTGTGTGTATGTATGTATGTGTGTGTGCATATGTATCTATCTATCTGTGTACATTTGTATGTATATATTCTGCATATTCATGTTTGCATGTCCGTGTTTGTGTGTTTTTATGTATGTGCGTGTGTGTGTGTGTGTTTGTATATGTGTGTGTGTGTACCTCTGTCTCCTTGTATGTGCATGTCTGTGTGTGTTTTGCAACTATGTACCGTGTTTGTATGTATGAATGGGCATCTCCATATATGTGGACGTGTGTCTCTATATGTGTCCTTGTGTGAAGTAAAGTGTGTGTGTGTGTATATGGTCATGTGTTTCAGTCCTCATTTGCGTATGTATGCTTGTTTGTTCATATAACCTATGTAACTCCGTCTGTATGTTGATCTGTTTACTATTACACACACACACACACACACACACACACACACACACACACACACACACATAAAAACACAAACACGGACATGCAAACACGTGAATATGCAGAATACATACATACAAATGTACACACATAGATAGATGAATATGCACACACACACACATACATGCATACACACACATGCATACATACATACATACATACATACATACATACATACATACATGCATGCATGCATGTATAGGCACACACACACACTGATCCACACACATGCGCACAAGCAAAAAGGAATTCAGTGTGAATAACGGACTATTGAAGAGGTTGCAAGACGTAACGAAAATTTTAGAAAAATAAAAAAGAAATAAGTGGAAATTTTACCGGTGATTGTGTTAAATTATAAGGCATCAAAAGAGAATGATTCTCCCCAGACACAACAGAATATGCTTCAACACACGAACTCACATAAAGAATCTTGCAAACCAAATCCAAAAACGAAATATATATATATATTCTTTTATTCTTTTATTTGTTTCAGTCATTTGATTACAGCCTTACTGGAGCACCACCTTGAGTAGAACAAATCGACCCCAGGACTTACTCTTTGTAAGACTAGTACTTATTCCATCGGTCCCTTTTTGCCGAGCCGCTAAGTTACGGGGACCTAAACATACCAACATGGGTTGTCAAGCGATGGTGGGGTGACAAACACAGA
>NC_068981.1:97759474-97761678 GCF_001194135.2 Octopus bimaculoides | reverse complement strand
ATATATATATATATATATATATATATATATACGCGCACAGATATACGCACATACGTGTGTATGTGTGCATCTTAAGAATTGATAAAAGCAGACTCAATGATGAAATATGCCAGTTGTTTGCAAGTGAAATTAGTATTCTTCGTTGTAATGCAATATAACTCACTGCAGAATGGTGCGTCCTCCTTCTACGAAACCTTATTGTCTGTTAGAATTCAACAATAGCTCCATCAAATGGTTATCACGTAGGTAGCAAGGCAGATATGAAGCTCACCCCGTCATAGACAATTATGTCAGAGCACTGCCAAAAGTGAATACTCGAGGTGTTGCTGGCCTGGAAGAAAATCCTTGGGACGTTTTCCTATTGGTCCTTCCAGGAATTTCTTATGCATAACTAAATAGATTTGATCAGTGTAAGAAGAATTGGGTTGGGAGTTGTAGCAGCTGAATCTAATAAGTGCCGTCTTAACATGTCAAGTGAAATCTTGCCTAAGCTTGTGCGTTACTTGGATGTAATGAATTAATTATAAACGACGAAATGCTGGCCAGAAAGGCGAAGTAGGTTTGTGTAGGCAACTGACAAAGTTATTGACCCCAAACGCTTTTGGAGAAGAATTCTTGCAAGCTCCATGTTAAAACCAACATTCACTGACAGTTTTATGTAAAATAAAGCACAAGATTAATAGAAAAAAAGATAGAAAAGTAAATGAATAAACAAATGAAATAGGATATTTGAAAGTACTTATACTGAAAACATACATTATGTGTACATGAATGCAATCATTAGATATATGCAAACTTATGTATCTTAAGCACACACATACACGCACACATACACATACATAATACATACATACACACATACACACACACGCATATAGATTTCTATAATGATCTTGTATATCATGCGTATAAACCATTCTCAACACGGGCAAACAGAAACACAGAATCATACACATAAGCATATACACATTCAAACAAAAACATTTTCGTATACAATCGTACAAATACACACACACACAAACACACACATATGTATGCAAATATGACTGCATCTCCTCATCTGTCTCTGTCTGTCTGTACGTCCACCCGTCTGCCTGTCAGTCTTCTGTCTGTTTGAATATCTATCTATTTGCCTGTATGCCTGCCTGTATGCTTGCCTGTATGTATATATGTTTCTGTTTTTAATTATTTAAATTTTCCCTTTGATGAAGGAGCTGGTTTCTAACAAAGATACAAAGCTCCATCTTTGGAATGTAGATAACGAAAACAATGTCACATATTAAACTTGAGAAAAGTCTTGCATTTTTTGTACTGTTCAACTCAGACATTGTATTTGAAATGTGCTTGGTCAGCCGGTTGATTTCTTTTTCCGAAAACCCTAGCTTATCCAAACTGACAGTTAAGCATTTACTTACAAAACCAAGTGCTCCTATTATTACTGGTATAAATGTAAATTTGTAATCCGGATACAGAAGCTGGAAGTTTCGAAGCAGATATAGTCCATAATTATCTTTTTTCTCTTTGATTTTCAAAGAGATATTTACATCAGCAGGACAACTAACTTCTATGACGGTACATAATTTTTCTTGTCTGTCCGTAACAATATCTGGCCTGTTATGCTTACACTTGACAGATGTTTTGATGGTAATGTTCCACCAGTATTCCTTGTGCTGATAGATGTGTACATATTCAATAGCAGGCGGATTCTCTATATTCATTCTGGGACAGTCTTTCTTCCGGATGACATTGTATATGGTTTTGACGTTTTGGGGCAGCTGCTAATCACACGTATGATGTCTTTCATAGAAATATGGCATAATCTACATTTTCGGTTGCATCTTGGAACTCCAAGGTCTTTATTGTCTCTTTTATCTATGAGGTATTTAGTAGAAATCTCAAGTTCTTGGAGAGTAAAAACATATCCTTCGAAGTGTGATGTGATGTAGCGGTCACGAGTCTCGCTTCATGTTCAAGCCTTCGGGAAATATACCCATGCATGGTCTTTTTTTGATATGCGAGGCGTTTCACCTCCAAGTCTTCTTTTTGCGATATGCTAATCCGGCTTATTTGAAGCCGTTTGCTTCGTAAAGCTGCTAAAAATGAAAATATACCACTTAATATTAGAAAAAATTATTGTTTTCAAGAAAGTAAAAAATAGCATGACTTAAAGCAACAATATTATGAACATAACAGTGCAGAAAAAT
>NC_068981.1:97756553-97758494 GCF_001194135.2 Octopus bimaculoides | reverse complement strand
CATATCAACAAGTTCGTCCAATGTTTAGTGATGGTCCTCCAAGATCAGTTCATGAATTTTCATGATATTTTTATTCCTTCAGGAGGTCGACGGCCACCCTGGACAAGGCTGGTCTTCAAGCGACAAGTGAAAACCACCCGTAAACTTATGTTTTGCTCATGGCAGCGTCCGTGTAAGCTGTTCGAAGCATGACAACTGTTTCGGCTTCCGTTTTCCCCAGCAGAAAATAGAATTTCACGGAAGCACGCTGTTCCTTTGTTTCAGCCATCGCAAAAATCGACGAACCGGAAAGAAGCACTACAAAGCAAAGACGCAGTGCATGGCAGTACGACCTCAAAAAACGACACCGGTCGGCAGACTGATGCCTGAGGGTTGCATCAAGTGGCCTCCAGCGGCAGAAGTCTGAACTACAACGGACTTGTCCCACAGAGGACGTTTTCGGTTACTTTTGGGTAGCCCCTCGTATATCAGAAGTTTCATCCATTAAAGAAGCAACTCACGCTCTGTATTTTTCTTTTTAATTTGGTCCAGGGATATTGACAATGTCCCAATCATCAACTCAACTGCCTGCAAATTGAACCCTAACTAGTATGTTCGAACGTAAAGACGACCAAACAAACTCAAACAGGACTCACTCAATGATTGAAGACGTCAGCAAGCAACTGATCTCTGAAATCTCTGGTAAAAACGGGATGTCATTAACTTTTGTTTTTGCCGCTGTTTTCTTTCACAAACCATAACCAATATCATTTAACCACTGCTGTGGTCGAATATATTCTTAAGTCCACCATTTCGTCAATCGCAGCAGCTTCCGAGCTTCACCACTAATTCAGTTCTCAACTAAATTGCAAACTGTTAACAGTTTTAAAGAGGACACCTCCTCAGCTACACTTTGGCATAAATAGTTTGAGACTTGGTTCAGTAGAAAAAAAGTTGCATCAAAATATCTGCGACCTCAAGGGGGCAGTAAGGCACCTATTCATCTTCAATTAACAAACTTTTTAATTTTAAATCAAAAGTATACCTTTCTTAGGCTTACATGATAGAAAAATGCATGAGGAATTCAGAATCGTTAGTCGCATTGAACAAATTTAGTAGAAAAGGAGTTATGAGGTAAAATGTTACGAAATTTCCTGTCAGTAAGTAAGGAAATAAGGGAATAACGCTTAAGGAATAAGAATAAAGAATATATTTCTAAAATCAATATTTTTATCCGAAAGCTGCGAGATGGCAGAAACGTTAACGCGCCGGATGAAATGCTTAACTGTATTTCGTTTGTCTTTATGTTGTTTTTTTTTAGTTCAAATTTCGCCGAGGTCGACTTTGACATACAGATTATTTTATTAATTTTTTTTAACTAAACATTTTCAACCTTCCGATACTGGTAGAATGTGTCACATAGAACAGGGTTTACTCTTAACGTTTTGGACAAAATTTTGTATCTTAGAAGTTATTTCGTCAGAAGTTACAATGTAACAATGGACAAATTCGTGTTTGATAAGTGCCAATACACGAAACTCTCAGCTTTTGACTTACTCTCTAACTTTTGCCGATGATATATATACATATTATATATATGTGTAAAAAAATCTCATCACTCAATCAAACCAATAAAAGAGCCTCTACCTGGTCGCTCGACACGCTAAAAATAGCAACCAAAGAATCCCCCTACCTAAATCACACGCCCATTGTATGTAATGTTCTAGATTATCCCTAAAAAGACGGTTTGCTGAAGGCTGGAATGTCTCAGATGATACGTTTGCGGTATCAAGGTTGATTTGAGGCTAAATAACAACAACGTTATGGTAAATTTCTATATTAACACCCGCAATTTTTTCACTAAGAAAAATATTTGATTTTTTGCGTGGAATCAAGTACCTTGATCTCCTAATATGCTGCAGATCCCTTATTTTGGTTCGGAAAAAATTAGTGGTGCGGGGG
>NC_068981.1:97755409-97756355 GCF_001194135.2 Octopus bimaculoides | reverse complement strand
TTGTTTGTAACTTATGGTGAGCCATGGTGCAACCAACAACATGGTAAAAATCCCTGCCATTAATTTAGTGTGGATGGGTAATATCAAATAATTCAATCACAACATATATTTAAATTAAACATGAAAAAATTGAAATATTATCATCACTTACATGGAAAAATGGAAATATTATCTTTCAGTATTTTATAAGGTAAAATCTTAAATTATTAATTGACACATTAATAATTATCTTATAACAGCAATGCCTGGAAAAATCATGGATTACATGGAAAAATTCGAGCATGAAAAGTAATATTCTTAAGATTATAAACCTGGAAAAGTACAGGACAAGTTATTACACATGTAAAAGTATATTACAAGCTATTACTTCAAGTGAAGAATAAGAAACTTTTAACTTAAAATATTGCAGCTAAAATTAAAATTTGAATATTAAAAATTATTTTATTATAGTTTACAAATAACACTATACTTATTTAAGTAGAATTTGGCTAATTTACTACCTTAAATACAGAAAAAAGTGACTAATTAGACAAACTTACAAATTAGCTGAACAGTTTTGTACAATAAATTTAAAAGATGAGAACTGTAAAGAGTGATAAATTAGAAGAACTGGCATTCTTTGCTGCAATATTTTAAGTAAAAAGTTTCTTATTCTTTACTTTACTTGAAGTAATAGTTTGTCCTATACTTTTGCAGGTGTAATAACTTATCCTGTACTGTTCCAGGTTTATAATCTTAAGAATATTACTTTTCATGCTTGCATTTTTCCATGTAATATAGAATTATCTGTGTGCTAACAACTGCCAGTGGCGACGATACAACTTAAGTCAGCCAGGCGCAAGAATCTACACAACTCAGTGATGATGAAGACTACAACATCTACTATCGTTACTAACGCAACATTTCACACAAACTGTTGTACTTGTTTACCCTGGTGTAAATATCT
>NC_068981.1:97752454-97755017 GCF_001194135.2 Octopus bimaculoides | reverse complement strand
GTTTTAGCTTTCCAAAGCACCAAATTGATTCTATCTGTTTTCCGAAATTGTTTAGAATTAACATAGGCTTGTAAATGGATAACTGATTTTTTGTGAAAATTTTACAATTTTTGTGATGAGTCAATGCTGTGTACATGTTATTAAAAATTGTCATACTTTTTATTCACAGAACTTCAAACTGAATTCTTCATTTGAGAATAATACATTGCGAACAATATAATTTATTATTCTTTTCTACTCTAGGCACAAGGCCCAGAATTTTTGGGGAGTGGGCCAGTCAATTAGATCGACTCCAGTACGCAACTGGTACTTAATTTATCGATCCTAAAAGGATGAAAGATAAAAATCGACCTCGGAGGAATTTGAACTCAGGACGTAAAAACAGACGAAATACTGCTAAGCATTTCGCCCGGTGTGCTAACACTTCTGCCAGCTGCCTGCCTTATTATAATTTATTATTAGAAATCATTATCGACTTTGCCTTTCATTCTTTTGAGGTCGATAAATCAAGTACCAGTTGCCTAATGGGGTCGATCTAATCGACTGATCCCCTCCCTCAAAATTTCGGGCCTTGTGCCTAGATTAGAAAAGCATCATTACCATTCCGGTCAAAGTGCTTAGCGGTATTTCGTCCGTCTTTACGTTCTGAGTTCAAATTCCTCCAGGGTCGACTTTACTTTTCATCTTTTCGGGGTCGATTAAATAAGTAACAGTTGGGCACTGGGGATCTATGTAATCGACTTACTACCTCTCCCGAAATTGCCAAAATTTGAAATCAGTATTACCGAATATGTAAGGTAACGATTTAGCAGAATAGTTAGCACTCCGGACAAAATGCTTAGCGTCAGTTCTTTATGTGCTAAGTTCAATTCCTGCTGAGGTTAACTTTACATTTCAGGGTTAATAAAATAAAGTACTAATCAAGTACTGGGGTCGATGTGGCCGGCTAAACCCCCATTCCCAAATACCATCCTTTTGCCAAAATTTCAAACGATAAAAGGCGGCAAGATAGCAGAAACGTTACTACGCAGAACAAATTGCTTTTCGGCATTTCTTTCGGCTCTACGTTGTGAGTTCAAACGCCGTTGAAGTTGATATTGCCTTTCATCCTTTCGAGGTCGTAAAAATAAGTACCAGACGAGCACTGGGACTGACATAATTGACTAGACCCCACTCCCACCAAAATTTCAGGTTTTGTGCCTATAGTAGACAGGATTATTAGACAGCATTTGTATGTCACCTGCAGTTCAGAGTTAATTTTTCCCGTTTATCTATTATTTACTTTCGTCGAGTTTAATGTCAGAATAAGCCTTTCACTACCGACCAAGCGTTTGTTTACATTAAAAGATGTGATTTAAATGGTGTTTTACTCGACTCAATGAAAAATATTCATAGCCATTGCTGAGAAATATAAGTATTGCGAATAGGAACTAGCCAAAAGAATGGAAATTAGGCACTCCTTAAATCCACACCATCGAAACAAGCAAATAATTTCCAACACCAACGAAGTAATTTAAGATACTAAAACAATAATTACATAAATTAATTACTGAACATTAATTACGAAATAATTCACATTGTCTCCCTGTTAGTTGTGATGCAAGCAAGCTTCATTGGAGCAAGCTGACTAGCTGGAAGCAATCTCAGTGCTGTAAGCCTTAACATTAGCTTGGCCTTAGTTTCTGTTAAGGCATACAGCACTGAGATTGCTTACGGCTAGTCAGCTGGCTCCACTGAAGCTTGCATACAACACAGTTAACAGGTATACACACACACACACACACACACACACACACACACACACACACACACACACACACACACACACACACACACACACACACACACACACACACACTAATATAAAGAGAGAGAGAGAGCAGGCCGCAATTTAATACACACACACATAAACACACACGCACATGCATGCGTGTGTATGAATATATATGTGTGTGTGTGTATGTGTGTGTGTGTATACATATATGAATGTATATTTGTATGTATGTATGTATGTATTATGAAGCGCAAAAAGAAGACAACACGGGAGGAGCTACTTGTAATAAGTGCGTTGTAATTTAATGCTTAAAAAGAAAGGAGTCTTGACGTTTCGGACGCTAATCCTTCATCTGAAGGATGATGGATAAGAAAAAATAAAGGAGTATGAATGAGAAAAGGTGAGTGAAAAAGAAGAAAAAAAGGATCTAGGGACCTAGTGGGAACGAAGTACCATGGGAGGAATTATGAAAGGGGGAGAGGCAACGCCAACCTGGGCAAGGTGTTTTCTTCATGTGTGATAGACTACCAGCAATTTTCCATGCTATGCATGCAAGTCTTACTTCGTTACTCCACTATAGACGATTGACATAAGTGTTGTCACAGGCATTGATGTCAAAAGACTAAGAGCCAAAATATTTCGTCCGATGCTCTAACAGGTTGGTAAATCCAACACCTTGGATTAGTACTTATTTGTCAAGGCCGAAAGGATGAAATGCAAAGTTGACCTCGGTATATATTTCTATAGTTACATATATATTTATGTGTATGTATATATATATATATATAT
>NC_068981.1:97750837-97751355 GCF_001194135.2 Octopus bimaculoides | reverse complement strand
TATATATATATATATATATATATATATATCTTCGAAACGCTTAGTTTTAGAATGGTGGCAGCTGATGAAGGTAATGTTCTCTATGCGGCATGTGTGTTTTCTGTGCTCTGTTTATCATTTTGTCCACGTTTTTTTTGCAACGTCCTGTACCCAGACATGCATCTATATATACATGTAAATGTAGGTATGAACATACATGTACGTATATATGCATATATACTCACATATTATTTGTATTATATATACTCTTTTTTTCTCTCTTTTACTTGTTTCAGTCATTTGACTGCAGCCATGCTGGAGCACCGCCTTTAGTCGAGCAAATCGACCTCAGGATTTATTCTTTGGACGCCTAGTACTTATTCTATCGGTCTCTTTTGCCGAACCGCCAAGTTACGGGGACGTAAACACACCAGCATCGGTTGTCAGGCGATGTTGGAGGGACAAACACAGACACACAAACATATACACACGCATACATATACATATATATATATATATATATATTTATATATATATAT
>NC_068981.1:97747085-97748033 GCF_001194135.2 Octopus bimaculoides | reverse complement strand
ATATATACATACATACATATATACATACATACATTCATACATACAATGTTTGTTGTTTTTGTATGTTTTTTTCAAAAACATATTTCTATCTATCTATCTAACTATCTATCCGTCTGTCTGTTTGTCGGACTGTCTGTCTGTCTTTCTGTCTGTCTGTCTGCTTGTCTGTCTTTCTATTTGACTCTCTCTCTCTTTATCCATCTAACTATAAAATATATTTTAGTATACTCTCTCTATCTCTTTCTCTCTTTCTCTCTCTCACACACACAAAAACCGACATGTTTATATTCGGTAGAGAGTAACGAAAGTGACTCAATGGCTGTGAATTGTGTACATGGCACTTAGTTTAGTGAAGGTAATCGAGGGACCATTTTCTACAGTTCTTAACGTAAAACTAATCTAAATAAAATATGCACTACTGAACAATATAAAATTATTAAGCCAAGATAAAACATGTTTATTCCACTTTTCGACAGTGTTGTCGAAGAGTATTTTCCGGTAACTTTAATATTGTAGTCTTTATTCAAAGACTGGCGGTGGAGATGAAGGTATTACTTTTGGACTCTTCTAAAGATAGTTGAAGAAACAACCAAAAATAAAGTCTGAAAGCAACGCATTCTTTGATGTGATGTATATTATAGGTAACTGAATCATAAATATCATTAAAGGTTTCTTTGGTTTCCCTACCAGCCTGAGTTTCGAGTGATACAAGCCACGAGTATTTGTACATAACATGGCAGAAATTCTTATTTTAAATTTGTTGTATAGGCGTAGGAGTGGCTGTGTGGTAAGTAGCTTGCTTACGAACCAGATGGTTCCAGGTTCAGTCTAACTGCGTGGCACCTTGGTCAAGTGTCTTCTAGTATAGCCTCGGGCCCACCAAAGCCTTGTGAGTGGATTTGGTAGACGGAAACTGAAAGAAGCCCGTCGTATATATGTATATATATA
>NC_068981.1:97745046-97746970 GCF_001194135.2 Octopus bimaculoides | reverse complement strand
GATTGTCCCCCCAACATCGCTTGACAACCGATGCTGGTGTGTTTACGTCCCCATAACTGAGCGGTTCGGCAAAAGAGACCGATAGAATAAGTACTAGGCTTACAAAGAATAAGTCCTGGGGTCGATTTGCTCGACTAAAGGTGGTGTTCCAGCATGGCCACAGTCAAATGACTGAAACAAGTAAAAGAGTAAAAGAGTTTCCTCCCAATATGAACAACATACAGCGATTAAGAGCAGCATCTCGTCCAAGAGAAAAATTTTTACGCCACCCAATCCGAGAGAGACTTTGGCTATTATCCAACCATCTCGCCCGTCTTCTACCACACAAATGTCTCTACCACAATATCTGTTGCCGGCTGTCTCTGCTTGAAGAAGCAGTCTTGCGATCTTTTTCTGCGACTTTCTAAGTACATGTCCGTAGTATTGAAGCCGTGATCTGTTGATGTAAGGGTGTAGCGACTCGACCTGGAGAAACTTTCTGATCTCCAAACTACGCACCCTGTCGAGTAACATTACTCCAGAGATCCTTCGGAGGAAATTATTTCAGCTGCTTGAATTCGCAAGCGTACTCTTTCGCTCGTTACCTAACATCCATAACCTTAGGAGAGAATAGGCGCGAAAACTGAGTTGAAGATAACAAGTTTGGCCTTATCAACCACTCCTTTTCTAATGATCGAATGCTGAATCTGGGGCACTACTGTGCCAGCATCCGCAATTTTAAGATCCAATTCCACCTCCTGCCTCCCATCACATGTGAATACGGCCCCGAAATACTTAACCTTCTCCACTTGCCTCAGTGATCTTCCACTAACACGTAGAGTGCACTGGGAATACTTTAGAACCACTGTCTTAGTCTTCGCAACACTTATTCTCATCACTGCCTGAAGCACTTGACAGCGGACCTAACAACATCCCAGATGAATAAATATGGTGGCCGCTGAAGTGAAAGCAGCTTCCGTTTGATAAAGTGAAAATAATACGTTATTAATATAGGTCGCCCTCATATAAATCATAACTTACTGATACTTTATGTATACTGCTCTTTCCATTCTTCACGTGTCTCTCTTTCTCTCATTCTCTCCTGTGCATTATCATTCACACTCATAAACACCCTTTTGGCTTTCATCTTAGTCATTCAACAACCTATATGCCATTTCTGTAGTATTTCCCGTTTTTCTTCATTTTTCTTCCCTTATGCTTTTTCTTGCTTCTATTTTACACTTCACCCCAACTCTTTTTTGTATTACTTTACGGAACAGCCTTTCTATCATCAATCGTAATTTCACAGGTGAAAGACTTCTGAAAAATATTTAAAAACTTGTGGATATTTCTACTTTACAAGTCAACCTGGTTTTTGACGATAACTATCGTGAATAAAAATCCACTGGATAAATGCTGTAAATAAAAGTTGTAGTACATGACTTTCGTTTTGACTTTACCGAACCTTCTAAGTCTTTTTATTCCATAAATCGAAACTTGAAGCTCAGCAGAAAGTACAAGCCAAACTTGGCAGCCCACAAAAATTCATCAAAATCACGTGACTTCTGTACAACATGGAAGCCGAAGTGCAGTACCAGTCTTTTGAGACAGGTCAGTTTAAAGTGGAAATCACAGTAAGGTAGGGATATGTAATTGTCCCTAGATTTTTCCATCTCCCTTTCAGTTATGTTCGCACTCACTGGGGTAAAGACTCCAGCTTGACATCTTCGTTGCACGACAAAGTAAAAGATAAAACTGAGATGTAGGCTTAACTAAACTTCGCTGCAGACCGTATGATTGACACTTCTGGAACTCTTTATTTAATAACTGTGTACTTGCTAGTTTGTCTATTTATCTTTATAACTATGTGACCGTGTCTCTATACCGATTTACCTATCAAAGTGCCAATTTTTCAATGTATATATATATATATATATATATATAT
>NC_068981.1:97742224-97744078 GCF_001194135.2 Octopus bimaculoides | reverse complement strand
TATATATATATATATATATATATATATATATGTATATATATATATGCATACATACATACAAACGCATGCAAGCATACATATGTATATGTAGAAAGAGAAAGAATATAATAAAGATGCATGTAAATAGCAAATAATAAGAAATATATATAAGAGAAAAATATATAGTATTTAATGAAAAATATTCAATGACATACATGTATGTGTGTGTACGTGTGCGTGCTTGTGTGTGTGATAGAAATAACGACAAAATAATAATGAAAATAATGAAAAATTATAAATTATATTAGTAAATATATATGTTATTTTGATGGAATTAAAGGTGTTTTGTAACAGGTTTTGTGAGACGGTTTTTGTAAAATGTTGATATGAAATATATTTTATATGTATGATATCAAAAGTATTTTCATTGGTGACCTATGGAATTTTAGTACATCTGTAACTGGAATTGTTTCAAAAGACACCAATCTTAATGGAATTTTTAGCCGAGCTTAGACATTTTATTTGATATCATATAATCATACGTCGTGATGTTTTCTTTTATACAGGGTTGACATCTACTGGATACGTTGTGATATAATATAGGTTTCTTTTTTTTGTCTTTAAGGTCTAGATGCAATTAAAAAAAGAGCATGATGTTCTTGTATTCGGGATGTTGGTTGGCACTACGTCGGTTACGACGACGAGGATTCCAGTTGATTCTATCAACGGAACAGCCTGCTCGTGAAATTAACGTGCAAGTAACTGAGCACTCCACAGACACGTGTACCCTTAAAGTAGTTCTCAGGGATATTCAGCATGACACAGTGTGACAAGGCTGGCCCTTTGAAATACAGGTACAACAGAAACAGGAAGAAAGAGTGAGAGAAAGTTGTGGTGAAAGAGTACAGCAGGGTTCACCACCATCCCCTGCCGGAGCCTTGTGGAACTTTAGGTGTTTTCGCCCAATAAACACTCACAACGCCCGGTCTGGGAATCGAAACCGCGATCCTACGACCACAAGTCCGCTGCCCTAACCACTGGGCCATTGCGCCTCCACATTCGGGATGTATATATTGTATTTTAACTGAAATAGTTGTAAAACCTATGAGTCGTAGTCTCTATCATCAACTGCCTCAGGTTTGGCTCGTTACATCAACGCATTTTCGAGCACTTTCCATTGAGTCACAAGTACAATTGCACAAAACTCGAAAGTCAGATCTGTTAATGTTTGTATTTGTATTTATGTTTGTTTGTATGTGTGTTTGTATTTATGATTACATACTTTCTTTTGTAGATATTTGATATTAAAGTTGCGAGATTTTTCAGTGGAACTATAGCTAACATTTACTGTAATTTTATTAAATATTTTGTATTAACTGTGTGAATTAGACAAGTTCTTATGCATTAGGGCTAAGAAATTCATGGTCATACGAAAAACAATATTTAAACAGCAACTGATGTTTTGCATGTATTACAATTTTATTTTAAGCTTCTGCTGAGAAATCTCTTTGAAACAGAGGAACTCTTGAGGGGTCTCTTCATTGAAAGGGATATAGTAGTTTTGCCTGTTAAATGGGATTTTAATACTCTGGATGGGAAGTGAGTTATTTATATATAAAAATCTTTTTTATTACATTTTCTGTGAAGATATTTGCCTGTATTTAGGTTCGTGTTTTTTGTTCTCTAATAACGCATATAATTATGCATGTGTGTACATACATGACTGCACGTATGTATGCATGTATGCATATATGCATATATACACACACACACGCACACAAACGTACACGCACACACACGTACACGCACACACACACACACACACACACACACACACACACACACACACACACACACACACACACACACACACAC
>NC_068981.1:97738157-97741511 GCF_001194135.2 Octopus bimaculoides | reverse complement strand
TATATATATATATATATATATATATATGCATTATATATTATATATATATATTTATATATATATTTTATACATATAAATATTAAATACATATATCATATATACATATAAATATTAAATACATGTATCATATATACATATATTTTATATACATATTATATATTATATATATACATTATATATTATATTATTATATATATTATATATATTATTATATATAGATACACACACACATATATAAATATAAATACATACATACATTCATACATATATATATATATGTTTATGTTGAAACTGAAGTATATGTAATTAACCTCAATGAACAGAGATCTATACACTGAAGATGGCGCAGTATCTCAGCATCTTCTCATATATTTGTTTATTTAAGCCGTTCGAACCCTATGGAACATAGGCCATCGACAACCTTTCTTCATTGTTCTCGACTCTGTGCTTTCGTTTTCCCTGAGGGTCTCTCCCATGTCATGTTTATTTTGAATTGTCATTGATGCTTCTGTAACTTCGCTTTTTTTCTAGGTAAGAGTACTGGCTCTACACAAATCTTTTTTTTTTTCTCTGGAAAGAGCTAGCCCATGTTAGATTGGCTTCTATCCATTCACCTGTCCACCACGGGTGCCTTACCGAAAGCTAGCTTTCCGCTAGCATAACTCTCAGAGTCACTGAGTCATACAAGTCACCACACCACAGCACGGACTGGACCTTTAAATGGTTCTTATATATTTGGTGAAGAATAATTTTATTTCCCAAAAGAAAATGTTCAGAAAAAGCCTCATTCAAAACTGGACGATGCTGTTCGTAGAACGAGGAGGAAAGGTTTTTTTTTTGATAACTAAGGATCCAGTGTTTCTCAACCATTTTTTTAAACTATGAACCCCTTTCATTCCTATTTTACTCGGATTGACTCTTATACTTATTCAATATTTAAAATATCCAATTATATTTTTATAATTAAACATTATTCGGAATTGTATAAAAAAAATAATAATATTTTGTGTATTGTAGAATTATAACCAATTTATTGAAGATAAATTTTATCAACTAAGACTAATATGTGAAGGCGCGTGACCTAGTGGTTAGGCTGTTGCACTCACGATCGCTAGATCGTGGGTTCGATTCCCTGATTGGGCGGCGCGTTGTGTTCTTGAGCAAAACACTTTGTTTCACGTTGCTCCAGTAACCCTTTCGATCAAGGAGGAGTGTTGGTCTACTCACCTAGCCAACAGGGTGGCGTCATTTGAAGGCTAAACCAATGCAAAACGCATTGGGACCAGTGATATGTAACAACATCTGATAGCCTGGTCAGTCACGTGATCACGTGAAGACTGATATAGACCTCCAAGGGCCATGTGGACCCCGGTTGAGAACCACTGATCTAATCGATCAAAGACGATATACATCAGGACCATTAAAAATAGCAACCACACACACACACACACACACACACACACACACACACACACACACACACACACACACACACACACACACACACACACACACACACACACACACACACACACACACACACAGAGTTCATGCGCATACTGTTAATTGTACACAGCATACAAGTCATACGCAATTTTACACATGCACAGCATATAGGCAAGTCAAAGTATTGGGACAGCTATGATTTTCTTTTTCTTTTCTCGGAGTAAATTCAATCATTTCAAATACAAAAATTAATTAAAATTTATTTAGATTACCAATTGAATATAATTTATTTAACTGTAATTACCATCCCACCATATTTTATTTTCGTATTCAGGACTTTTATTTTCGTAATTTTTGTAACGTGTTGGGTAGTTTTTTTGTTGCTGTTGTTGTTTTTGCTTCTTCCATGACTTAATTTAAAGGTGATTATAGAATTCAAATTGATAGCAGTTTTAAATGTGATAATGACATTAATCTGATAATAATATTAAGACATCTTTTCTCGAAAATTCTGGAAATTTCTGAAATATATCGAAATAGACTATACTAGTTAATGTTTTCTTCTTTTGCTCATTACTTGCTCGCCGTGTTAAAGATGCAAATGTCGTGTTGCCGTGAGGAAGGGTTTATTGATCTATTGGTTGGCTTTCTTCGAAATGTCGGTGATGAAAAGAGATTTGACAACACAGATATGAGAACAGTTCTTCGAAGCAGAGCTTATTTTGTGATTACGGCATGTTTATTACTATTTTACAATGGACCACCTCGTGTTTCGTAAAAGAAAAACCAAATCTATCAAGAAAAAAATACTGGTATGCATTTTTTATTTGAAACATTAAATATTGCCCCTGAAGTTACAAGTTTTTATTCAGCATATTGGTACCGTACAGATATATAGCGCATAACTGAAATACATGTAGAGGTATCTACAAGTTGTGAGTAGAAGAAATACTTTCAGATATTCGAACTAGCTTCTTATTGAAATAAAAATTCGCCAACGATCATCAAAGATGCAATATAACTATATTTGTAAGGCGGCGAGCTGGCAGAAACGTTAGCACACTGGGCGAAATGCTTAGCGGTATTTCGTCTGTCTTTACGTTCTGAGTTCAAATTTCGACGAGGTCGACTTTACCTTTCACCCCTTTCGGGGGTCGATAAATTAAGTACTAGTTTGCGTACTGGGATTGATCTCATCGACTGGCTCTCTCCCCCAAAATTTCGGGCCTTGTGCCAAGAGTAGAAAAGAATATAACTATATTTGTATAAAATGCTACAATACACTATTAGACGCATCGGTTAGTGACTAGGGTGCTTGGATTCACAATCATGGGATAGTGGGTTTGATTTCTGACTGGATGGTACGTTGTCTCCTTAAATAAGGCACTTTATGTCACATTGATAAGCTGGAAATAAGTACCAGCTAAGTCGTGTGTAGCTGTCTCCCTTCGAGCTGTCAAACACTGGGTATTGTGTTGAGACAAGGGTAGTAGTTCTGAGAGGGTGTCTATGTCTGCTCGTGATTACACAGACATCTAAAACAATAAGCGAAAGCATGGTACACATTATCATTACCAAGTCATTCTCATTTGCGACTGACGGCTATACTTTTTATGTTATAACTGATTACCAATTTTGGCATCAAGCAACGAATAGTAACCATCACAAGATCCAGTCCATGTTGCGTTGTAGTGGCTTGTGTGCCTCAGTGACCCTGAGGGCTGTGCCAGTGGAGTGCATGCTCTTGGTAAGGCCCTCATTTTGGACAGGTCAAAGGATAAAGGCCAGACGAATATTGACCATTTCTTCCCAGAGGTGAAAATGAGTTTGCATAGAGTCAACACCCTTATATATATATATATATATATATATATATATATATTCATAAGAATGGTACAACAAGGTACC
>NC_068981.1:97735325-97736536 GCF_001194135.2 Octopus bimaculoides | reverse complement strand
CTAAAACAAAGTTACAGGAGTATCGATGACAATTCAAAACCAACAAGACCAGGGAGAGGAAGCCTTTCTTCAGGGAAACATATGACGTGGCGCAGCAAAATAAAAGCAGTGGTCCAACTGAAGAGAAACAGAAATGACACCCGAGAGTCAAGAACAGTTGAGAAACGTCATCCATGGCTTAGGAGTCATAGGAACGAAGATCTTCAATGATTAATAAGTAATGAATAAAAAGTGATTGGTAGGGTCGATTTAATAGACCCATTAAGGCGACAAGCTGGCAGAATCGTTTACAACGCCGGACAAAATGTTTAGCGGCATTTCGTCAGTCTTTACATCCTGAGTTCAAATTTCCTTTCATCCTTTCGTGGTCGATAAAATTAACATCTGTCAATTACTGGGGTCGATTAAATCGACTAGCCCTCCTCCATCACCTACAAAATTTCAGGCCTTGTGCCTATAAATAAAAAAGGATTTAATAAGCTCATTGCTTAACTGGTACTTAGTTTACCAATCCCAAAAGGATAACAAAAAGTAAATTTTGTCGGAGAGCAGTTAAAGACCACTAAGTACTTAGCAATCTTCCGTTTATTCCACGCAGTCATCTATTACTATTTTGAGTGAAGACGAGACACACCTGAACCCCACCCCAAAACACAACCCTGTCTGCGCTAATAACTTTTCGTAGGGTTATAAACAAGAGCGAAATCAGTGTAAGCACGGTATTGTAATACTTCTGCTGTTATTACAGGTATAAATGTATTGGCTTCTAAAAATGGAAGTAGTGGCTTTTCAGGTTAGACCTCTGTTTTTATATTTTTATATTTTTTCTTATTTTATCGCTGGAGTTCTTTGGATTGGGGGTACTTTTTATCTTCTACCTTATATTTGCTTCAGTCATTGGACTGCAGCCATGTTAGAGCACCGCCTCGAAGGGCTTAGTCGAATAAATCAACCCTGCACTTATAATCTTTTTATTTATTTATTTACTTACTTATTTATTTATTTATTTTGTTAAGCCTGACATTTATACTATCAGCCTCTTTTTCCGAACTGCTAAGTTATGAGGACGTAAACAAACCAACACCGGTTTTCAAGCTGTGGTGGACAAATACACATGCGCATACATACATAAATACGTACACATACCTACACACACACACACACACACACACACACACACACACACACACACACACACACACACACACACA
>NC_068981.1:97732618-97734996 GCF_001194135.2 Octopus bimaculoides | reverse complement strand
ACACACACACACACACACACACACACACACACACACACACACACACACACACACACACATAGGGGGGTTCCATACATTTTCCACCCACCAAATTCACTCACAAAGCATTGGTTGGCTCGGAGCTATAGTATAAAACATTTGCCCAAGATGCCACTCAGTGGGACTGAACTCAAAACCACGTGGTTGCAAAGTTAATCTCTTAACTACGCAATTGTAGTTCTAAAGTTGTTGCTGTTATTGTTGCTGCTGTTGCTGTTTAGCCCATGGTTAACTCTTTTCAAGTTGACGTATTATTGCAGACTATCCATCTTTGACCATCACTAATCATATTGTACTATATTATCCAATGTGTCCCTTCATGTTTTTTTAAGGCTGCAGCATTTAGTTTGAGAGAGATTTGACAGCAATTTCTAGCAGAGTGAGTGACCTCATATAGACTCTCTTGTCACTAGCTACTTCAAGCGCCCCTGACTTAAGTTCTGTCCTTTGATAACACTGGTCAATAAAATTAAATGTATTATACTCATTATGAATGCAAACCAACGTTTTTAGACTAATTTTTCATGCTGATTTCAAAATTTCACTCCATTTGCATGCAGCACGTATCAGTTTTTCGGTAGATACATGCAAATATTTACATATTTGTATATATGAAATCATTAACGTAATAAATAAGGACATATTATTTTTAGAAAGTAAATGAGTTTATTGAGTTAAAAATCATCACTGTCATTCTACAAAGAATGAATACACAAAAAATGGGTCAGACAAAACAAACAAACCTAGAACAACAGAGTTAGAAACATTGTGATTTGGATTTCTTGTGGTGTTCCTGATCTGGTTGATCACGGTAAAGTGTCCAGTGGTAGTCAGCGAGCATACTGTCATTCCAGAAGCTTTGGTACCGTTTCTCCATAACACTAATGTCCTGGTGAAATCCTTCACCATGTTCATCAGACACAGCTCCAAAGTTATCCAGATGGGAGTCCACGAGGTGAACTTTCAGTAACATGCGACAACCCATTGCTGAGTAACATTTCAGAAGATTCTTGATGCCATCCTTTGAATCCATTGCCTTCTTGTTGCCCAAGAAATTCTCATAGATCGGAAGTTCCAAGAGTAATGCATACAAAATTTCCTGCAGCTTCGACTAAATTCTGCTGCCTACATAGATGTTCTGAATACAGTGGTTAAGCTATGGATCGATAATGTATGCAACGGAAGACCTTATGTGTTTCAACAATACTCGGCACCATCACACAAGGCTACAGCAACACAGGAATGGATGGCGGAAAAGTTTCATCATGTAGCCTTCAACATCTGGCCTCCTAGCTCCCCAGATCTCAAACCATTGGACTACTATGTATAGAGCGTAGTTGAGAAAGAGGTTAATGAGCACCCTCATAACACCAAAGAATCCCTAAAAGCCTCCATAGTCAGAGTAATGTCCAATATGAACAAAGACCACTTGATCCTAGCATGTAGGCGATTCAGGCATCGCATAGAAGCCGTTATTGAAGCTGAAGGATACTTTATTGAATAAAATGACGAAACAATAAGTTTATTCTTATCCTGAAAACCTTTTTCAGTAAAAAGGCATTATTGTCTGTTTCTAAGAGTCCTTTTTGTGTACGTATATAACTGTCCTCAAATACCTTGAATTTGAGATGATGAAATATTTCATCAGACCAATAATGACTGGACAATTTGAGATGTTGAAATACCTATTTCATCAGACAAAACTTGATTGGTTAATTTAAGATGATGAAATATTGCATCTGAACTATGCAGCAATGAATTGTGTAGTTTATTTTAAAGGTATGTTTCCATGATGTAAATGAAATACATGCATACACGTAATTAATTGGAATTTCTATATTATGCATGAGCTAAAACCAAAAAACTTTCTCATCTTGAAAACTCTACGTGGTGTCAATAAACTAACTGTATATTTGAAATCAGCTGTAAAAACTACACTATGTAACCCTTGACATATGCTTGATGAAAAATACTTGTTGACCAGTGTAATTGTGACTTCAGGGTTAATTTCCACAGAAAGGAAAGGAAAGTACCCACATTCCTTTATAGTTCAAGGACTCTGAATCTGGAGGAAGGAAAAGAGGAAATTATCTTCAGATGTAGCCGTGTGGTAAGAAGCTTGCTTTCCGACCACAAGGTACCGGGCTCAGTTCCACTGTGTGGTACCTTGAGCAAGTGTCTTCTATTATAGCCACGGGCCGACCAAAACCTTGTGAGTGGATTTGGTAGACAGAAGCTGAATGGAGCCCGTCGTATGTATGTATGTATGTATGTATGTATGTATGTATGTATATATATATATATATATATATGTATGTATGTATATATATATATATATA
>NC_068981.1:97729284-97732343 GCF_001194135.2 Octopus bimaculoides | reverse complement strand
TTTATGTTAAAATTTTTTTATCATGTTCGCGATTTCGTTCCATAGATTTAAGGTTGTTAAAGCTTAACGAACTTGCTCCCGATGTTTGTACATTTCGGTTATGACTCAAATTGCCTTCCATAGATACGATTGTTGAAAGTGTAGCTCACGCATATACATCGTAACAAGCAGAATAATATTTTGTCATGTACGAAGCCATTTATCGTGGTTGTTTTAGTGTTTGTTGTTGTTGTTGTTGGTGGTAGTGTCGTTGGTGTGTGTGTGTGTGTGTGTGTGTGTGTGTGTGTGTGTATGTAGATATTTTATTCATTTCTGCTTTCTGGCTAATGTCGCTATTGTTATATATTCATGTATGCTGATATTAATATCGCTATTAATGTTGTTAGAGACGTTGTAGGCAGCCCAACGACCATCAGCAGCAGCACCACCACCAACACAACACACGCACGCATTTTTATTTTTATCTTTTTTATTTTATTTTATTTTATTTTTATTTTACGATTTAATACTTTAGAAATTTCCATGATCCGTCCGATTCCTAGCGGCTTTATCTTCTTGCACAACCAAGTGCTAGCAAACCTACTTAAAATGGTATAAAGCGCTTAGATTTACATCGTTTACATTGCTTCAACAAAATTTATTAGATTTTATGTCTATTTTCATACTAAAAGAAAGGCGAACAAAAACGATGTTGATCTTTTTTTTTTCTTTTATGCCTTCTTTATTTGATATATTTTTCGACACACACACTCATACTCACAAACACATTTTTGCTTGTGGTTTCTTTTAAACAATGGAAATATCTTACAAAATGGGATATTTGTTCCTATAGTACAGTAAGTAGCTTTTGCAATTCTCACTACTTTTTTAAGCGATAAAAATATTTGTTCAATCTGAAAACATACTACTGGAAGATTGCTCAACCGATTTATACAGTAGATTTAGTAAATTGACTTACAGGATTTATTCTCTCTCTTTCTTTCCTCTCTCTATTCTGTCTATTTGTCTGTCTGTTTGCCTGCCTGCCTGCCTGCCTGCCTGCCTGTCTGTCTCGCTCGCACGGTCCCTTCGTCGTCTGTATTTTATTCATTGATTGTAGTGGCAATAATTATATATTTTTTTTGCTTGTTTCTTGTGTATATGTTTGCTTGTGTATGTGCTTGCTTGCTTGTGTGTGTGTGTGTGTGTGTGTGTGTGTGTGTGTGTGTGTGTGTGTGTGTGTGAATTGTAATGTTGACAAGTTGGCAAGGTTGATGGATATTCAAATGTAAAACACCCTTTGAAACTGTCAATATGAGTCTGGCAGAATTTGATATATATTATACCTGTCACTGTCACAGGTTAACAGCTGTGACACTATATGTATCGTATACTGATAAATTAAATGTTTTATTTCATAGACAATATCTGGATAGAAAAAAAATCCTGGAACAACCCGGGTAAGGTCTGTTTCAACATGGTAAGATGATATCCAAGTAAATAATATCTAGATACTATGCAAGCATAAGAAAAAAGAAAGAAAACTGACAATGTGCAAGCTCAAAGTATTGTAGTTTGTGCATGAAGAGTAAGTAAAATGATTTGACGTTTCAGACATTGGTCTGTCATCAAGCAGGAAGGATGGAAAAGGCAAGGACAAATGGAAAGCAAACTGATTTTTCGCTCAAACATAGTTAACCCTACCGTTTGGTGTTCCATGCAACCACATTCATTATGTCTTTAAAACACAGTGCCTCAACAACAGATTTTACAACCTTTTATCATCTTCCAAACAGCAAACTTTGCTTATTTTTCTGACTGGGTTGCACTTCCTTCCACATCAATCGCGACATCTGTAGTTTTTACCCTCTCCAGAGATCTACCTCTCATGGAGGCTGAATGAACCTTCTTTAGCCGAAGCCTAAATTTTGTTCTTCTTCAAGTGAAGCTAGCTGAATTCGACGCATGCGCCAATACTGGGTATCTCCTCTGTCGAGACCAAATTAAGACTCATAACAGAAATTTAGGACTCCCGATCGAAGACATCTTCACTAACCTGAAAAGGCGCATCTTCAAATGGACATTAACAATTGGCTTTACACCTCTCTTTCGATTTAATTGTAAATAAATGCCGCTTCTATTTGTGCGTCTTCAAGTTCAACAGACTATCCTGTGTTAAATATAGAGAATCCCCGTTATTGAATATATACATGAACATCAAGAAAAGGAAACATTCCCATCAAAACTTCTGCCAAGTGCGGACATACCAGACCGGATATCGTTGTTTGGAGCAGGCAAGAAAAATGTGTACCGTCATAGGGATCAGCTACCTTGCTGAAGAGAATATCTCTCCGAAAATCAAAGAGAAATAGGAGAACTACAGACAACTGCTTTGGAACCCTTAGCTTCTATATCCAGATTACCAGAGTATGAATACCCATTTTTACCGATAGTAATTGGAGCGCTTGGTTATATTAGTAAGTGCGTAAATGACTATCAGGAAATGCTATGGGTTTCAGAAAAAGAAATCAGTCTGTTAACACGCACGTAGCGAATATGATATGAACACAGGACAGTAAAAATATGTAATACTTTTGTTAAATTTCACATACAAAATTGTTTTTGTAATCTACATTCCCACAATGGTGCTTCGTATCTCCATTAGAAACAAACTTCTTCCTTGCAGTAAGAATTCGAAGAGAGCAAAATTGAAGAAAGCAAACATACATACATACATACATATATATACATACATATACATACATGTATACAAATATACATGCATGCATACATATATACATGCATACATATATACATACGCATATGTATACATACATACACAAACATACATGCATACACACACACACACACACACACACACACACATATATATATATACATGAATACATGCATACATACATACTTACATACATACATATATATACTTACATACATTCGCCACACAGGCACACATCTCACATTCCTACATACATGCATACATACAAACATGCATGCATACATAAGTAACTGCATACTGACGTACATACATACGTATATACATGCATAAATACATAAATACG
>NC_068981.1:97728150-97729016 GCF_001194135.2 Octopus bimaculoides | reverse complement strand
CATGCATTCATACATACATGAACACAAACATGTGTACGTACATACATATATACATACGTTCATGCATACACATATCTCACATGCACGCATACACATATCACACATGCGTATAACCATACAAACATACATATAATAAAAAATAAATGCGCCCTTTTAAAGCCTAGCCAGGCTCATGGGCCCGGTTTCCCGATTTCAATGGCGTATGTGTTCCACAGCTGGACGGGACGCCAGTCCATCGCAGCGTTACTCATTTTAACCAGCTGAGTGGACTGGAGCAACCTGAAATGAAGTGTTTTGCTCAAGAACACAACGCCGGTCCAGGAATCGAAACCACAATCTTATGATCATGGTGCTGACACCCTAACCACTAAGCCACGCGCCTCCACACACACTTACATACATGTATACATATCTCTACACTCCTACGCTCCTACGCAAGCGCACATATCAACTAAGTCAGAACACATATCGACACCTTTAGACATAGTTAACATTAATTACAATCTTAGCAGCTATCTTTATATACACACAAACACATCAAGTAGATCAACTATACATTTGCACACACAGACATATAAAAACGTACCAGCACAGACACATATACTAGCACCTACATGCACAGTTTATATTATTCATCTGCTGTATTAGATATACAACAAATTGCACACACACACACACACACACACACACACACACACAAGCGTACATAAATATATACATGCATACAAGCACCACACACTCGCGCCTAGTCAACTATCTCACGCACAGCCTGTAACTTTATTACCCGCCAAGTGTTTACCATTAAGATCGCTCTATACTATAAACAGCCGTCACACCCCCGACCATCCACCACCACCACCACCACC
>NC_068981.1:97724397-97725435 GCF_001194135.2 Octopus bimaculoides | reverse complement strand
TATATATATATATATATATATATATATGTATATTTAGGTGTGTGTACATATATAAACATCGATTTTACATGAAAAAGCATGAATATATATATATGTACATACTGGCATACATACACATACGCACACTCACATGTATATGTATATATGTGTGTGTGTATTTTTCAAAGTGTACAAATAACACAGAAAAAATAAAGAAATAGTTACCAGGGTAGCAAAAAATTCACATAAGTACCAAGGATGTTACAGACTACTTAAAAAGTACAAATTCCAGAGTTTAGTGAAATGTTTTTGTATGACAGATAAATAAATAATAGATCATTTTATTTCCTCTGGTATAATACCAATGTTTTCTTCGAAACATATGTCGGAAACATTAAGATTTGAATAGAGGTTACAAAAGTGACAGAGGGTACTGACTAGCACCGCTTTTGTTAAAAATAAGAGTTAAAACCACTCAAAAAACCACGAAAGCAGTGTCTTAATAACGGACAAAGAGAAGTAAGTCCCTACGTACATAGTCAGACCGTGATTTCGGATTTTGACGTCGAGCATTTTAATTCTCATCAGCGTCTCTTAACGCTTAGGGTTAAACTCAACTCCTCTGTGAGTCTTGTAAGAAAAACAGTTGAAAACGTGTGCTGATTTTCAAAACGGTAAAAGTGTAAACGACAAATTAAAAAGGGTGGCTTATTAGCAATTAGAACCTAAAGGCAAAATTAATAAAGGCGCAGAAGTGGCTGTGTGGTAAGTAGCTTGCTTATAAACCACATGTTCCGGGTTCAGTCCCACTGCGTGGTACCTTGGGCAAGTGTCTTCTACTATAGCCTCGGGCCGACCAAAGCATTGTGAGTGGATTTGGTAGACGGAAACTGAAAGAAGCCCGTCGTATATATGTATATATATATATATACATATATATATATATATATATATATATATATGTATGTATGTTTGTGTGTCTGTGTTTGTCCCCCTGGCATTGCTTGACAACCGATGCTGGTGTGTTTATGTCCCCGTCACTTAGCGGTTCGGCAAAAG
>NC_068981.1:97717814-97719981 GCF_001194135.2 Octopus bimaculoides | reverse complement strand
ACACACACACACACACACACACACACACACACACACACACACACACACATATATATATATATATACAGACATATATATATATATACACACACACACACGCACGCGCACACACATATACACTTATACATATATGCATATTTATATATACACACATATATACATGTCTGTGCGTGTGTGTGTGTGTATGTGTGCATACACGAATGTATGTATGTATACATGCATGTATGGATACTGTGACTTGGTGAAAGCTCGTCAAATACAGAAAGCTTAATACCGATGTAAGAATTAGATATACAAGATATCAAATATTTTTGAGTGCCTACGTCGAGGTTGTCAAGTGAACACCCGGCTAAATAAAAATAAAAGCCTGTCGTGAGTGGAATCTTTACTCGGGATGAATTTGTCAAATGTGGGTATGTATAAAAGATCTTTAAGTAGTTAACATTTTTTTATATAATTTGCTCAATATATGTGTTTTCTTTGCTGTACAAAGGATGATAATTTTAACTATATGGATATAAGGTCTGAATTTATTAGTATAATCTATTTGATACTGTAATTTGAGTGAAGATGCTTCAACTTCCAAATATGGTTGGGCAATGTAGTAGTCAATCCGCTTATATATTTTCCATTTTGTTCGACGACCTTTTGCCATCTTTCTGGCAATTTCATGATTCCGCGCTCATAGAATTTCTGGTCCTTACCAGCCAAAAACGGAAGCAAGTGCGATTTCATGTCATCATCATTACTGAAAGTTTTACCATCCAAAGAATTTTTCAAACTTCGAAATAAATGGTTATCTGATGGTGCAAGGTCATGGCCATATGGTGGATGTGACATCACTTCCCAACCAAGCTCCAATAATTTTTCACGAGTTAGTAAAAACGTGTGTGGTCTAGTGTCGTCATGGTGGAACACGATTCCTTTACGATTTGAATAGTTTAAAAAAATCATACAGAATCAACTCAACATTGCATGCCTGCTTTAATTGGGATATTTCAGCCGCTTTAAAGGTGAGAAAAGTCTTTATATTGGAAACATAGATATACCTAATTTTAATGTAGCGTCTATTGAATATTTCCTGTTGTGATGGTTTACCAGAAAATGCTTATTTACTCATTTATACTAGCCGTAGAGATTAAAGAAAACAGGAGAGGCGAGCCGTTGGTATTTCGCGGTCTGTCCCATTCCCGTCTAGTCTTTAGGTTATGGATTCGGTGAAAATTTCTCTCTGAAATCGCAACGGGATAAAGTAATTCTAAATTAAGGGTCATAGATTTCTTTTAAAATATAGTTACTAATATAAGTAAAATTCCCAGTCCGTTCCCATCTAAAGAAAAACCTTTTCGACACAGGTACTAATTAGGATCAACAGAGTTATTATTGCTACTTTTGTTATTTTTGTTTAGTCCCAGGTCAACCCTAACTAAGGACATCAAGGGAAAAAAAGGGTAATCATTGCATTTAAAAAAAATTTAATTAATTATTTTTTTATTGGGAAGTTCATATTTAAGACTACATTAACTAATGTGTTCTTTATTTTTTCGAAATCGCCGAGCGTGCTAGCAATTTCTGAATCACTGTGTTCTGTATATATGGCAACAATGACTGTGTGTTTTTCCATTTGTTGTGTTAGCTTTTTATCTGTCTGAATTTCTATATATCATGGTAGTGAGACTTCGCTGGTATGCAGTGACCGGACACCTGCCACTGAAGAAGTCCAGTAAGCTGAAATTACGTGATCAGACAGTTCCGGCGCGCCCATAATAGGCGATTCTAGTCTGATACGATTTATATTAGTGTTTTCTATGCACCATGCACCTATATGAGAGGATATCTCAAGGCGGATATCGCCGTAGTCGACGTTCAAGCAAGACATCCACGTTAAGTTGAATATAAAGATTGCCTTTTGGTACTAATACTGCTTTCGTCACTAATGATTATTTTTAAAAACCATTTAATTGCTTTGAAGATGGTACTTTAACGCTGATTAAGTGTCCTGTAAAACTCTTTGCATCCTATATATATACATACATACACATACATATACACACATGTTTATATATATATATATATATATATATATATATATACATACACACATACACATATACACATACACATTTACACACATGTTTATATATATATATATATATATATATATATA
>NC_068981.1:97712379-97712909 GCF_001194135.2 Octopus bimaculoides | reverse complement strand
CTCTCTCTCCTCCTTTCCCAATTCTTTCCTTTCTCTAGCCATATTCTTCTTCTTTTCCTACTTTCTTCCTCACTTTTCCCCCTCTCTCCCTTTCTCTCTCCTTTAACTGTCCTCTCTCTGCCCCTCACTCTCGTTCACCACTCCCTCTCACTCCCGTTTTCCTTTCCTTATTCAATTCATTTATCCCTCTCTACTCTCTTGTCTCTCGTACTCTATAATCGCATTTATTCTCTCTTTGTTATTCTCTTCCTCCCTCCGTCTCTTTCTCATGGTCTCTCCCTCTTCCTTAACCTCCCTGCTGCTCGACTCCCTCCTTCTCGCTCTTTGTTCTCACCCTCTCCATTTCTCCGTCTCTCTATATTTCGCTCCGCTTTCAATATTACACTTTATTTCTCTTTTACATCATTTTCACCTCCTCTCGCTCCCTTTCTTCCCACCTCTCCCCTTTTCACTCTCTCTATATACATATTATATGCATATCATGTATTCACACACACACACACACACACACACACACACACACACACACA
>NC_068981.1:97702904-97709142 GCF_001194135.2 Octopus bimaculoides | reverse complement strand
AGTGTACACGAGAGAGATTTGCCGTTCAAACGTTCGAGGGCGTTTTGTGGGGCGTTTGCTGGGGGCAAACGTTCAGGGTTTATTCGGCAAGTTTATGTTGTTTTGTCGTTTTTCCTTTTGTTATTGCTGTTGTTGTTGTTGATGTTGTTGTTGTTGTTGTTGTTGTTGTTGTTGTTTAGCACCAGGTTGGCCTTGATCAAACAGACCCATGATCAAAGACGTTCCAGCCGTGAACATCTCGTCTTTTTTCGTATGTGCAGAAAATCCAGAAGCGCATTATTTCAATGTATTAATATCAGTTTCCAGCACAATGAATGTGGAATTAATTGAAAAGAGGTTTGACTGCTCTTTCTAGCGGGTCGAGCGATCGGGTAGAGGCTTCGTCGATGGCACGTCGCTGATGTTGGCGTTAGAGTTTGTGTAGAAAAAAAGATAGAATGTCTGTAATGTAGATGTCTCGTGAGTGTCTATGACGAAAGAAAGAAAGTGAGAGAGGAGGGAAAGAGGACAGAGAAGAGGAGGAGGAGGAGGAGGAGGAGAAACACACAGAGAAGGAATAGACAGAAAGAGGAAGAAGAGAGAACGGGGGAAGGAGGTATTTGGGAGATGAGAGACAAGAAGAAACAAAGCTGTAAAAGAGATGGTCAATGATTGAAGTGGCAAGGAAAGTGTAGACGTATAAGATGGTTGGATGAGAATGTGTGTTTGTGTGTGTGTGTGTGTGTATGTATGTGTGTGTGTGTGTGTGTGTGTGTGTGTGTGTGTCTGTGTGTGTGACTTACAAACACATATATATATTTATTGACATCCACACAAATCTAACAGATAAAAGTATTATGACCCATATGTATCCTTAACAGAAATAGCAAAACAATTACAGACTGAAGTATGTAGTTCATTGCATCGCACACATTACATGCACATACATATATCCCTACATAGACACACACACACACACGCATACACACGCACACACATATATATGGGTAGAAATATATATCAGGCTGAGAGGAGGAGGAGGAGGAGGAAATGCGCAATTTAAATGGATAATTTCTTTAATATGAAGCAGACGACCTGGCCTTGTAAAGGTGTGGTGTTAGTGTTATCAAAGTTATGATGTAACTGTGTGTGTATGTGTGTGTGAGTGTGTGGGTGAGTGTGTGTGAGAGTGTGTGTGTGTGTGCGTGTGTGTGTTGCATGTTGTCTTATTTGTAGTGTGTGATATTGTTGCTTTGTTATGTATTCCAAGTCAGCTTTGATTGATCAAAGACTTTCCAACCGTGATCATCTCATCTTTTCGTATACCTTGTACTACATTATCCTACAAGACCATTTTTGCTTTTCTTAGAGACAGTTGGAGGTTTATTGGAGCTAAATGTGACTGTTATTTCCACAAAATCAACCGACCACGTAGTGCGTATATGAGCGATTTTTGTACGTGTTGCATGTGTGTGTGCATGTATTTGTGTGTGTGTGTGTGTGTGTGTGTGCGTGTGTATGTATTTGTTTGTGCGTGTTTGCGTGCGTGTATTGCCTCTCATGATGGTGTAAGAGTGTGTGTACGTGTGTTGTATGAATGAGTATGTGTGAATTGTGTGAGGCATAATTTGCGTTGAATGTGCGTGCATGTGTGTGTGAGTGTGTATCTGAGTGTATGCGTGCGTGTGAGTGTGTATGGTGTTTGTGTGCGTGTGTTTATGAGTCTAAGTATGGGCTTTTACAATATACTGAGTGTGTTTATATGGTATTGCATTATATGTTCATTGAGTATATGCTCTGTTCTCTGATGTGCGAATGAATGTACGTGTGTACATGTGTGTGTGTGTGTGTGTGTATGTGCGTGCGCGCATGCATGTATGTGCATGCGTGCAAGTGTGGTATGTGTGCATGTGTGCGTATGTGCGTGTGGGCTTATGTTTGTGTGTGTGTGTGTGTGTGTGTATGCTGTTTCTGTTGTAGTGTTTACGTTTTTATTATTTATCTCAAGGTCAGTCCTGGTCAAATAGACTTACCATAAAAGTAATTCCAGTTTTGACCATCTCGTCAGTACTCTATGTGCTAGGAATCTAGGACCAACATTATAAGACAATAGAATATGAGAAATTAAAAGTTGAAATTTGATTCATCAACTACTTTGCATCAACCAGCTTGCATCAACTACCTTCTATCATCAGTTTGATTTTGGCCATCAATAATTGCTTTGCAAAAGTTCTGTTATGATATCAATGTAGTCACGAAATCGTTTCACAATCTCTATTCTGAAACTCAGTCGGGTTTCAGATTTCCACTGTATAACTACTGGTATGTCACTTTTCATCTTTTGTCAACAGAAAGTTGAGCAGGAAAAATTTATAAAGTGACTGAATTGTACCGAATAAAGCAGCGGGTCTCTGAGTTCAAATTATGCCGAGGTCGACTTTACTTTTCATCCTGTCGAGATCACTCCCAAAATTTCAGACATTATTCCTATAGTAGAAAGAATTACGAACAATTCAAAAATATTTTTTAAAACATGTCAGACATTAATCCTGTCCCGAAAAAACATTTCAGTTTTGTGGGAAGTGCCCTGGAAGGTTTTCATATTTATCACCGTCAGATAAATATGACGGTGATAAATATGATATCACCGTCATATTTATGACGGTGATATCCCTTTGATTCCTATTTTACTCAGATGGACCCTCATAACAATTCGATGTTTCAAAAATTCCTATTATATTATCATAATTGAATATTATTAGGAATTGTATAAAAAAGTTGTTAAAATATTTTGTGCATTGTAGAATTATAAGCAATTTATTGCACATAAGTTTTATCAACAAAATCTTATAGTGACCCCCCCCCCCCAAACAGCCATATGGACCTCAGTTACTATCAATACATCATGGTTGGCAGCACGCATTCCAACTGATATTGAGTAAATAATTATTGCTGATTACAAAACTAGTTCTGCAAATAGTTTTCATTAATTTTCTCTTGCACACCACTTTCATGCAACATAACTGTAGCACTACCATGGTATTGCTATTGACAATCTTATAACGGTATTTTCCTCATTTATAAATTGTTCCAAAATTATTTCTATCGCATTTTTACCATCATTTCAACTGGATAAATTCAAGAAAAGATCGTTAAGGAAACTGGTCTTCTCTCCAAAATACATATCAATGTAAAGAACTGTTTTAACCACTTGTTCTCAGTGTACTTGTGTCGACGCCCTCAGGGGAAGAAGTAGGATCTCCCGAGACATATAAATAGAGGTAGTCTGGCCGTGGTAGGAGTGTTGAGTAGCAGTTGAGTAGCAGTTGTGTAGCGGTTGAGTAGGAATCATCCGAAGGTGCTAGATAGCAGTAGCTTGAGACATAACAGTACTTTATTTGGAATAGAATCGAACATAAGGCCAAAACATTTGCTATGGCGAACAGTAGAGACCACCAGTTGAATACATTCAACCTGCTCTGACAGTGATAAATATGATAACCTTCCAGGGTACTTCCCACAAAACTGAAATGTTCTTTCGTGACAGGATTAAAGTGCGACATGTTTTAAAAAATATTTTTGAATTGTTCGTAATTCTTTCTACTATAGGAATAATGTCTGAAATTTTGGGAGTGATTAACTGGTTTCTTATTTTTATCGAATCCGACAGGGTGAAAGGCAAAGCCAACCTCGGCATAATTTGAACTCAGAACGTAAAAAGCCGGTAAAAATGATGCTAAGCATTTTGCCCGGTGTGCTAGCAATTTTGCGAGCTCGTTGACTTTGAACTGTTAATAATTGACTTCGAATTTTGGCACAGGACAGCCATTTCGATAGATGAGGTAAATCGATTACATCGACCCAGTTTTCAACACAGAACATGAAGAAGGACAAAATGCCGCTAAGCATTTTACCTGACGTGCTAGCAATTCAGCCAGCTCGCTGCTTTTGAATAGTTGATAATTGACCAACATTGCCGTGAGGGGTAGATAAAAATAAGAGAAACATGTTAAAATGAAGAGAGAATAATAGAGAATATTTGAATTCGAACAAAATACAGTAATTTTCTGCAAAGAATATAAGAGAAAACTGCTTTGAGAAAAACAAACTATTAAGAATTATAATTCATATCGGAAAACAGATATGAAGCAATAAAGACTGTTCTGTGATTTTTGTTTTTATTTTCCGGATAGATTTCATCTCAATTTTGTGAGATTATATCTTGCAACCAAAAATGGCTCTTTTTGACTCTACATTTGTTTGTCAGTTGTCGCAAAAGAATTTAGTTGGAGAAGATGATTTTATGATTAAATTCTAAAGTCAATATGGCAAATCTAGTGAAATCATCAATACTCTCCTACTTCTTTATATTCACACTTTTTGCGGGAGAGCGGTGCACTGAGTCAATAACGTTTTTAATCACCCGAATAAACGAAGGCCTTGCAAAATATATATAAAAAACACAATGTCAAACATTGTAGCTGAGCACAATGAAAAGAGTATCTATTGGTTAATAATTTTCAGTCAATTAGTCCTAACCATGGGACTTCGTTTCGCTTCTGTTCATGCGTTGTATATTTCTTGTGCAAAAAGGCAACTCGAATTATAAAATAAAAAAGAAAAATATTCAAATCAGTATTATATCGGTTCCCTACTTAGGCACAAGGCCTGCAGTTTTGAGGTGAGGTCCGTACAATCGATTTCTGTACAACCGATCCCTGTACTTCACTGGTACTTTATTTTAACGATCCCGAAAAGTTGCAAACGATAAGCTAGCAGAATCGTCAGTACGTCGGGGAAAATGTTTAGCGGCATTTCTTCCGGTTTTTCTTTTTTTTTTTGCGTTCGGGATCGATTATATATCGATTTCAAATTTTGGCAGAAGGCCAGCAATTTCGAGGGAGTAGGTAAGTCGATTACATCGACCGTCAGTGTTCAACTAGTACTTATTTCACCGACCCCGAAAAGATGAAAGGCAAAGTTGACTTCGGCGGAATTTGAACTCAGAACGTAATTGCCGCCAAGCATTTTGCTCGACTTGCTAACGATTCTGCCAGCTCACCGCCTTAAGGTCGATTAAATAATATCAGTTGAGCATTGGTGTTGATGTAAGCGACTAACCCCCTCCCCGATAATTTTAGGCCTTGTGCCTAATGTAGAAGAAAAGCTGACCGCGTCAGAATTTGAATTCAGAATGTAAAAGGTAGGAAGAAATACTACAAAATATTTTCTCCGACGCTTTAAAGATTCTTCCAGTAGAATTTTCCCCTTTAGATCGGTGTTATATTGATTTCAAATTTTGGCAGAAGGCCAGCAATTTCGAGGAAGGATTAGATCGATTACATCGACCCCAGTGTTCAACGGGTACTTATTTTATTAACCCCGAAAGGATGAAAGACAAAGTTGACATCGGTAGCATTTGAACTGAGAACGTGAAGACAGACGAAATGCCGCAAAGCTTTTTGCCCGGCGTGCCAACGACTCTTCCGGCCCGCTACCTTAGATCGGTGCTGTATTGGAATGTGATTATAGTTTTTGTATAATCGAAATTTATTGCCTAATTTAAGTTTATCATCAAAGTTTTATAAATATTTACTGCTCAGATATTTTATGTAAGGTTCAATAAAAGAAAGGTGTAACTTTATGAGGTACTAAAAAAAAAAATTATATATAGAACAAACGGATGGTGGTATTGTCATTTACAGTATTGGTGGTAGCTTTCTTTGCTAATCTTGGTATTCTAGTTGTGTTTCAATACTACGATTCGACCCAAACACATACACATATATACACGCACACAATACACGTAGACGTTTATACATGTACAGACAGAGACAAACACGCGCACGCGCACACATACATACACATACACGCACCTAAAGTGATTTATGTTTTATGTATAATGAGCATAGTACTCGTAAAAATGACGAGGTTTATTTCAGTATTGAATAAATTATGCAAACTTCATTTATATGAATGAGTAGGTTAGACACAGTGACACTGACTTATACAGAAAGATATAGACAGAGCTAAGCTGATGGTAAAGTATGAGCAGTTGGGGTAACAGAGAGGAGAAAACGTTGTCAAGATGTGAATATAAGATTTGTTAGTGACTCTCTCTATTACCTAAATACTCTTTCATACATACATACATACATACATACATACATACACACACACACACACACACACACACATACACACACACACACACACACACACATATATATATATATATATATATATATATATATATATA
>NC_068981.1:97698028-97702669 GCF_001194135.2 Octopus bimaculoides | reverse complement strand
TCTTTGGACTTAGGTTTCTGTCGAGTTTTTCGTATAGCTCTATCTAGTATGCTCCATAGATTTTCAATTGGGTTCATGTCAGGAGATTGGTTCGGCCAAGGAAGCTTTCTGATCCCATTTTCAGTCAGACATTGTTGATTCCTTTTCGCTGTGTGGCATGGAGCCCCATCTTCCATGGATAAAAACTCATTTTTCGTTATGTTATTGTGTGAATACATCGGAAGTAGTCCTTGCTTAAGTATTTCGATGTATTTTTCAGAGCTTATGGTTCCAACACATTCGATCAGCTCAGAAAGACCATTGCTGGTGACAGCTCCCCATACCATTACAGAGATACCGCCATGTTTCACAATTGGTTGGAGTCGTTTCAAATCAAATTCTCGATTGAAACTGTAAGAATCCCATCGTATATGTATATATATGTATGTATATTTATGTGTGTATGTCTCTGTACCTATGTTTATCACCATCGCTAGACAACCGTGTGTTTACCACCCCGTAACTTGCAGTTCAGCAAAAGAGACGCTTAATAACTACTAAGCAAGTTACGGGGTGGTAAACACAGAATAAGTCCTGGGGTCGATTTCTTCGACTAAAGCCCTTTAAGGCGGTGCTCCAGCATGGCGGCAGTCAAATGACTAAAACAAGTAAAAGAATAAAAGAAAGTTAAAAAAAAAATATATATGTATAGTACACCGTCAGTTACCACAACGAGTGTTCCAGCTGATCTGATCGACGGAACAGCCCCTCCCCTCGGATTAACGTGCATATATCTAAGCGCTCCACAGACACACGTACTCTTAACGTAGTTCTCAGGGAGATTCAGCGTGACGCAGGATGTGACAAGGCTGACCCTTTGAAATACAGGTACTGTTCATTTTTGCCGGGTAAGCGGACTGGAACAACGTGAAATAAAATGTCTTGCTCAAAGACACAACGAGCCGTCGGGGGCATCGAACTCACGACTTTGACTGCTCCCAAGATTGGCAATCGGTGATGATTTGTACGACTGAAACCTTTCGAGATGGTGTCTCAGCATGGCCACAGTCCAATGACTGGAACACATAAAAAATAAACAATGAGTATGTGTGTGTGTGTGTGTGTGTGTGTGTGTGTGTGTGTGTGTGTGTGTGTGTGTGTGTGTGTGTGTGTGTGTGTGTGTGTGTGTGTGTGGAAATATACATGAGATAAGGAAACTTTTACTTCAATCCTGGCAGTGCATGTACGTACGTGTAACATTCATACAGCGTCACAGAACCCACAAGCAGATAGTGACATACAGAGATTTTATAGTTATATTTATATATTTTTCATAAGGAAGTTCATTGAAAATGGTGAGAATTATTCTTAGTGAAGACGAAATGAACATCTGCAGGGCAGTAGAGTTATTCTAACACTTAGTCAGGTTCCGTTTCCGACCAACAGCCAAATGCCTTTTTATAGCAATAAATGGCGACGAATGTCTTCGTACTTTTAATTCCTAATTCACAATGGGGTCTGACTTTTCCCTACCATTAATATAATTCACTCTATTCTCTGCATTGAACAATAAGTAATTATTTTTATTCCATCACTACTCATCTCCCTCCAAAAAAAACAAAAAACAACAACAGCAACAACAAAAAATAGAGAAAATAGAAAACATGTGAATGATAAAAACGATATTATATATAATTACACATGAAAACACGTATGTATGTGCGTGTGAGTAACTGTTACGTGACTATTCCAATATATGCGTATAAGCGTATGCGTATGTCTGCGCGAGCATATAATTTCCATTTTATGATACGTATATGCATTACATGCATTTATTTGCTTTTATAACGACGCTGATATCTTTTATATCTTCAGATATCACTGCTCAGATATCCTTTCGTCTATGATGATAAACAGCTTGTCGATGGCATGTTATATAGCTCGAAGCATGTTATATAGCTCGAGGCATGTTATTACTGCTAGAGAATTTAATATACGCATATTTGTTTTCAGCCAGATTGCTTGACGCATATGTCCTCGTTTTCACTTGATGGACGAATGTGTAATGTTACTTAATACGTTTCTATTGAACATAGAAGATAGTGGGTGGTTAATGGTGGTAACAACAACGGAGATGGATGGTAAGTGGTGTGGTTAGTAGTGTTGGTGGTAGTGGTGGTGGTGTTAATGGAGGACGGTGTAGTAGTGGTAGTATTGGTATAATACAATACAATTATTTAGTGCTAACGAAGGTACTAACTTTGGTCAGTGCTCAGATACAAACGTTCCAACCATGACCTGCGCTTCTTATTTTCAAGTAAAGTATATTCCCGAACTACATTATCCTTCTTGGGTCCCTTTTTCTTAAAAAAAGGTTCGGTTTGGATTGAAGAGATTTTAGCTGTTATTTCTTGCAGATGGGATGACTATTCAGAGGCTGTATGTTTGGGCTCGTGGTTATGTTTGTAGTGTGGTTGATATTGGCAGTGATACTAATAGCTCTTTCTACTATAGTTGCAAGGCCTGAAATTTTGTGGGGTGGAGTAAGTTGATTGCATCGACCCAAGTGCTCAATTGGTACTTATTAAAAGGACAACAGGCACAGTTGGCCTGAGTGGCATTTGTACTCAGAACGTAAATAGCCAGAAGAAATGTTGCAAAGCATTTTGTCCGGTGAGGTAACTATTCTGTCAGCTTGCTGCCTTGACTGTAGTATTCCTTTCTGCTATAGGCACAAGGCCTGAAATCTTTGTGGGAGTGGGCCAGTCGATTAGTTCGACCCCAGTAAGCAACTGGTACTTAATTTATCGACCCCGAAAGGATGAAAGGCGAAGTCGACCTCGGCGGAATTTGAACTCAGAACGTAAAGACAAACGAAATACCGCTAAGCATTTCGCCCGGTGTGCTAACGATTCTGTCAGCTCGTCGCCTTCCTTGACAGTAGTATTAGCAGTGTCGAGAGATGTATCAATGTGAGTATAACTCCAAGTAAACCATAATCCAGGAAAAACATACCACCCGTGACAATCTTGTCAATTTTTTAAATATCCAGAATGGTAATACCTTGGATCAGCTATTGTGGTGTGTATGTTAATGCAAAACACTAGCGCAATACGATGGGGTGCTGAAAAGTTCTTGGCTTTAAGGGTGTCGCGAAAGGCCTGGCTGGGGGGCCCAACCTTCTGAGTTCTGTAGCGGGCTTAGAAAAACTGAAGGACAGTTGCAATAAGTGTGTGAACCTGAGAGCGGAATATGCTGAATAAAATCATAAAATTAACTGATCCTCCTGTATTTTCTTTTACCCAAAGCCAGGAACTTTTCAGCACCCCCTCGCATATGGTTTATCCCAGATAAGTTAACCTCCCATCATCGCGTACGTGACTCTTAGAGCTAACAGTACAAACTGACACGTTCATGAGGCTCTTAAAAATTGGGCTTTTGACGATTGTGTTATTGTTGTTGTTTGTGAAGGCGCGTAGCTTAATGGTTTGGTTATTCAGTTGCTCACGATTGTGAGGTCGTGAGTTCGATGTCCGGCAGCGCGTTGCGTCCTTGAACAAGATACTTTATTTCACGCTGCTCCAGTTCACTCATCTGGCAAAAATTAGTAGTACTTGTATTTCAAAGTGCATGCCTTGTGACATCCTGTGTCACGCCGAATCTCCCTTAGAACTACGTTAGGGGCACGCCTGTTCTGTGGAGTGCTCAGCCACTTGCATGTTAATTTCCCAAGCAGGCTGTTCTGGTGATTGGATCAACTGGAACCCTATTCGTTGTAACCGACGGGAAGCCAGTTTTTATTGTTGTTGTTTAGCTGTAGATCAGTTCTGTAGGGAAGGACCTATGAGCAATAGGGTATTCGGCTCACGATTGTAAGGTCGCGTTCAATTCCCGGTAACGCGTTGTCTCCTGGAGCAAGGCACTTTATTTCACGCTGCTCTAGTCCACTCAGCTGGCAAAAATGAGTAGCACCTGTATTTTAAAGGGTCATCCTTGTCACATTCTGTGTCACGCTGAATCTCCCTGAGAATTACGTTAAGGACGCGCGTGTCTATGGAGTGCTTAGCCACTTGCACGTTAATTTCACGAGCTGGTTGTTCCCTTGATCGGATCAACTGGAACGCTCGTCGTCGTAGCCGATGGAGTACCATAACGAAATCGAGTTCGTTGGATAATATCCATAGTCTCCGTTGGTCGCGATTGGAAAACCAACCGGAAATACTAATGACGGTTACTGCAGATACGACCCTATGGAGGATGTGCATGAGAATCCCCACGACCCTTCCAGAAATAACGGCCATAGAAGATGGATGTATGGATGGATCAGATATCTAATACTACATACATAATCCAATGGGCAGAATTCTGGTTTAAACACCCCATATACCCTTTCATAATTAAGAACCCCATATAACCCCTACTCTTTTACTTGTTTCAGTCATTTGACTGCGGCCATGTTGGAGCACCGCCTTTAGTCGAGCAAATCGACCCCAGGACTTATTTTTTGGATGCCTAGTACTTATTATATCGGTCTCTTTTGCCGAACCTCTAAGTTACGGGGACGTAAACACACCACCATCGGTTGTCAAGCGATGTTGGGGACAAACACAGACACACAGACATATACACAGACATACATACATATATATATATATATATATA
>NC_068981.1:97692207-97695629 GCF_001194135.2 Octopus bimaculoides | reverse complement strand
TGTGTATATATATATATATATATATATATATATATATATATACATACACACACGCACTCGCATATATATATATGTGTATATATATATATATATATATATATATATATATATGGCTGTATGTGTATATACATATATATATATGCATACATTCGTACATACCTACAAACATACAACATACTCATATCATTCATCAATCATCTGATCTCATTCTCCCCCTCCTCTGTATCCCTTCTCTCTCTCTTTCCTTCTCTCTCTCTCTTTCTCTCACTCTCTTTGTCTTTCTATCCTCTACCTATCATCGTGTCTCTAACAGAGTTTTAATTATACCATAGGGAGGTTTCTTCACAACCACCACCACTGCCACCACCACTACCACCACCACTCCGAATTTAGCTACAATTTCTTATTAATTAGAGCGCCAGTTTGTCTAGCATCCAAGGGTGAATGGATGGGATTCGATACCTAAGAAACAACGACGAACCCCTATTGTATTTTTTCCCTATTTTTTCTTCTTTGGTTTTCTTTCGTCGTCTGCATTTGTCCGGGGTCATGTTCTAGAGATTGATGACAAGGCTCAGGTTAAGGAGACGTGCATAAATTAGTGACACAAAATACTAATTTTTCTTCCTTAATTTCTATTTGCTTTTGTTGTGTTTCTTCTTCTTTCTTTGTTGTTGTTGTTCATCTTTTTCATGGATGATACGCAAAGGATTTAAAGTAAACAAGCAAACAAATAATGTTTTGATATTATTTTTCATGTTGCGGTTGATGTACTTGCTTTTTATGATATTGTTGCTGCATATTGTTTTTATATCCCGTCGGAAGCCAGTCAGCCTTGCAGAGTACAAGCTACACACACACACACACACACACACACACACACACACACATTGTTTGCGTCTGAAGATGTAAATTCGATTCCTACGAGCAGCATTCGACTTTTCTTACCTGAAAGAATTTTTAATCCAATATTTACATACAATTACATCTGTATACATACATACATACATACATACACGCATGCAACCTGTTTGGAGTTAAACATGGCTGAACTTGGTATCTCGGGGGAAGAATGCAAATCTTTAATTCATATGCTAAAAATGATCACGATATCTGGGACTACAAAAATTTGCAAGACCTTAAGATTTAAAGAATGATGGTTAAAACAAGATGCTTTCCTTCACAGCCTTGCGACCAAATAGGTGGCCAGTCAAAATTTTCTCTAAAATTAAAAAGCGATAGAGAAAAACTTACATGCATAATACATACATACATACATACATACATACATACATGCGTACGTACGTACACATTTTCAGTTTCATACCTATTATTATTAGAGCAACAGGATGCATATCAACCTATCTGGTGCAAAGTATAGCAGAATTTGGTATCTTCGGGAGATAATGCAAATCTTTAATTCATATGCTAAAAGTGTTTACGATATCTGGGACTATAAAAATCTCCAAGTCTTCTTAAGATTTAAAGGTTGGTGGTTAAAACCAGATACTTTCCTTCACAACTTTGCTACCAAATAGGGAGCCGGTCAAAATTTACTCTAAAATTAAAAAGAGAAAGGGAACATACATGCTTCAGGTTATATACCAAATCGGCCTGGAACAAGGTATGACTGAATTTGGACATGTGGGGACTTAATTCTTATGCTGCAAATGACTGCAATTTCTGGAACCTTCGACATTTGTAAAATGTTCCTACGATACAAAGGATGAACACTTACACAAGAGATGATGACAATTTCCTCTTTACAACCTTGCCACCAGGAGGGTTGCCGGTTCAAAATAAACTAAAAGAGACAGAGTGAACATACATACATGCATACATACATACATCCATACATACATACGTACATACATACATACATATATACATACATGCATGCATACATACATACATATATACATACATGCATGCATACATACATACATACATTGAAATTTTCCGAGAAAAAAACTTTGGTTTTGAAGGACTTTCTCGAGGAGAGAGTATTCTCTACCAAAGTAAGTAAAAAACCATTAGATACGGTATTAAAAGCTGTTAACGAAATTGGTGATGATTATTTACAACAGTGTGAGGAATCCACATACTGGCAGCTTAACGCCTGTCTATATGCGCTGACTACTACTGTAAAACAGTACATGAATGATATTTAAAAAGTAAACAAAACCGAAATAACAAAGAAAGTACCATCATGTGTTTTGAAGACAGAGAAAAAGATAACTGGTTTACGGAAGACCATCATATAATGATGCTTATTGCATGCAAACAAGCAAATCACTATACGTCCCACCAACAGAAAGTAAAGGAGATAGAAATGATGTTTGGAGACAGCAAAAAGGGGACACTCACTTGAAAACTGATTACCCTAAAGCAAGAGCTAAAAGCTGTCAATGAAAAACTCCGACATCAGAAGAGAATAACCGAGGGAAGAACAATAAACAAAAAATTTAACCGTAACCAGGCAGCAGTATACAGAGGCATGAGAGGAGGAGCAATAAATATCACGGAAGCTCCTTCACGAGGAGGGAAGAGAATGAATTTAACCAAGATGCTCTGTGACTGGAAGAAATCCGAAGAAGTTATTGCTCCTGTGTTACATCCAAGACATACAACATTAACATAAGACTCTTACAACTGTGATCCAGAAACTCCAGGATGGTACAAGAAGCTAACATTCTACCGACCATATCTTATCAATCTGTACCAGCAAGCTTTCATTGGGAACAGTAGCATACCACACAAGTTAGCTCTGGCAGAGACAAAATTGATCCCCAAATGCAGAACCATCCACATGGCAAAAAACTACCGGCCAATTGCATGCCAGAACTTAATGTATAAGATATATACAACAAGTTTAAACCTCTTCCTAAGACCATTGTGAAACCAATAACATTATCACAACAGAACAAGCAGCTGGGAAGAAGGGAGTCTGGGGATGTGCCGAGCAATTATTAATCAACAAAACTGTGATGTCAGAGGTGCGAGAACAAAGGAGGAACCTAGTTTCAATGTGGCTAGATTACAAGAAAGCCTTTGACTCAGTTCTCCACTCATGGATGCTAGAAGCCCTTCAACTTGCTAAAGTTCCAGTGAGAAAAGGGTTTTTTAGAATTTAGTGTGGCAGGAGATAATAAAAAGAATGTGAAGTTCCGAGTTCTCGTCTAGTATTGTTCTAAGTTCCGAGGGTTTGTATTTATGTGCACTTCGTAGAGAACAACTGCTGTAGACTAAGTCGAGTTGAGGCAGGGGCAACGCCTGTTACTTAAACCAGAGCATGTAATGTTAAAAATCAGCACCATTTAATTTAATCAGTGTGTATAATAATAATAATAATAATAATAATAATAATAATAATAATAATAATAATAATAATAATAATAATAATAATAATAATAATATATATA
>NC_068981.1:97690210-97692179 GCF_001194135.2 Octopus bimaculoides | reverse complement strand
ATATATATATATATATATATATATATATATATATATATATATATACGATCCTTCAATGAACCAGCTTTAGCAACAACAACAACAACAATAATGCCGCCGCTGCTGGATTGTATTTTTTTTTTATATACACGGTCTGAAAGCAAGGTGAGGTTGTTATGGTTGGAATATATCTTTGACCATAAGCTTGCTCAATCAAGACTGACCTGGGGCTAAACAAAAATAACACCTCATGGCTAGAATGCCTTTGATCATCCGTCTGCTCAGTACATTCTGACCTGGTGATAAACAACAACAACAACAACATTGCTAGATAATCTTTTCTACTCTAGGCCCAAGGCCCGAATTTTTTTGAGGAGGGGGGGGGGCAGTCGATTAGATCGACCCCAGTATACAACTGGTACTTGATTTATCGATCACGAAAGGATGAAAAGCAAAGCCGCCCTCGGCGGAATTTGAACTCAGAACGTAAAACAACGTTGCTAGATGTCTTCTAGCTACATGGTTTTGAAACTATGACATGGTAGTCACGGAAGGAATGTCATTGGTCATAGGTATACCCCATCAGAGTTGACTTAGCGTTAAAAACAACAAAAATGACCACCACCACATTTATCTACGATTGCCAACGTTTCAGGGTTTTTTTTCTTGTATGTATTTTCTGTTGACCAATCAAAATGCTTTAGCCACCGTATAGCCACGCCTCCTTTTAATGTTATGAGCAATAACTTTATAGCTTTCTATTCTTCTTACCCTTTGCGTGGTTACCAGCTCATTCTCCCTCTTTTAAAATCTTTCACAAACTCTATTTCCTCTTTCCTTCTGCAATCATAAATTCACCTTCTTCCACGATTGCCTCCCTTCCTTTTCACTCTCGTTTCCCCCATAATAATCTTCCTCCTTTTCCTTTTCATCTATAAATGTTTTCCCACTCCTTCTTTCATCTCTGGTTTTTTTCTTCACCCTTCACCTTTTTTCTGCTGCGTTATGTCTTTCCTTTCTTACTTTAACTGCTACCATCATTTTCCACCACTGCATTTCTTCGCATTTTCTGTAACAAATATAATCTCTTCCTCCTCTCTTTCATTTCTTTATTCACCCATCCATCTTTCCTTATTTTTATACTCCTAAACACAAACCTTCGCTCCAGTCTTTCTATCTACTCTGCGATCATATCCTCCTTTTTCTCCCTTTATTCACTCCTCTTACTGACAATATAGTCTTTCCTTCCGCTTCTCCTCTCTTCGTTTTACGACCACCGCCATCTTCTAACAGCTTTCCATCACCACCAACACCACCACCATATTTATATGCCAGCCATTGCAGGCCGTCATATAAAAACCACGAAGTGAACAGCAGATGTACAAGAAATTCGACACGGTTGTATTACCTTCTGCTCGGACATATTGTCGGGCATAATGTTAAAGCACAAAATATACACCAACAAACATACAAAACAAAATAAATACAAAATTCTAGTCTTCTCTAGGATCAGCGGGGTGCTGCAGTTGGACAAATATTATTTTTATTATTATATCGTGGTATATTGTACGTTTGTTTTATATACTGCGTTATGTTTCTGGCCATCACGAACGCCGCCACAACCATCACCACCACTACTACATACCGCGTACCCCACTGTGTTTCCCTTTCCATACGATTCATTATTATTATTATTTTTATTGTTATTGCCCCTGTGGCTAATAAAAGAAAGTATTATTATTATTATTATTATTATTATTATTATTATTATTATTATTATTATTATTATTATTGTTGTTGTTGTTGTTGTTGTTGCTGTTGTATCTTTATATAAGGAATTGATTTAGAAGACATGGTCTTGTTTTGGAGCAAGTCGGGTGGAGGGATTGTAATTTAATAGGGTGCAGGCGAAAGTATCGGGCCGTAAACCAAATCTGGTCAAAATATTATTCACTGGCAGTTTGTAGTTTAGTAGTAGTAGTAGTAGTAG
>NC_068981.1:97688404-97689982 GCF_001194135.2 Octopus bimaculoides | reverse complement strand
GTAGTAGTGACAGCAGTAGTAGCAGTGTTGGTGTTATTGGTAGTGGTGGTAGTCGTCGTAGTGGTGGTGGTGGTAGTAGTAGTGATGGTGGTGGTGGTAGTAGTAGTAGCAGTAGTAGTAGTAGTAGTAGTAGTAGTAGTAGTAGTAGTAGTAGTAGCAGCAGCAGCAGCAACAGTAGCAGCAGTGTTAGTGGTGATGGTGGTGGTGGTGGTGGTGGTGGTGGTAGTAGTGTTAATAGTAGTAGTAGTAGTAGTAGTGGCGGTAGTGGTGGTGGTGGTGGTAGCATTTGTTCTGGTAGTGGTGCTTAGTGAAAGTAGTAGCCGATTTTTTCGAGTGATTAAAAGCTTTCCATCTTCCTGTCAAATTTATGGCAAACATACAACTATTTTATTTTTTCCCTACACGTAAGTGGATGTTTGGTTTTTAAGGGTTTTATTTTTGATATATGCATCATTTGTATTTTATTATGGTCTCAGATGGTTACAGAAGACCACAAGCACATACACACATGCATACATACACATACACACGCAAACACCCACACACAAAAATGCATATACGCATACATAGATACGTATATGCTTATATGCATACATACATGCATGCATGTACAATGTGTATGAGTAAAGCAATGAAATAATGCATCTGGCTCTATGTAATTGTATATGTGCATGAGGGCTGAACAGTGGTTATGTAGGTACACACACACACAGACACACACCATCAAACACACATGCATATACACACACAACACACACACGCACATACACGCACACACACAGCATACACACATACACGAACAGAGACACGTACACACACAACACGCACACATACTGCACACCGACAACACACACACGTAAAACACACACACAGCACACCGACAACTCACACACACACACACACGCAAAACACACACAAAACACACACATACACACACACACGCACCACACACCACACATCATATACAGACAACACACAAAATATACACACGTGCAACACACGTGCAGCACACACACACACACACACACACACACACACACACACACACACACACACACACACACACACACACACACACACACACATTCTCTCTCTCGCTCTCTCGCTCTCTCTTTTTTCCTTTTCTATCTCTCCCTCTCTTCCCCTCTCCCCCCTCCCGCTCTCACACACATGAATATGTTAGGATTTCGCATAGAAATATCAACAATATGAATGAATGAAAATACTTCTAGAGAACTTTGGTTCTACATATCAACATATCAAATACATATTGGTGCAGGTATGGTTATGTGGTTAGGGGATGGATTTGCAACTACGTGGTTTTGAGTTCAGTCTCACTGTGCGGCACCATAGGCAAGTGTCATCTTCCATTGTAGTGGCTAAATCTACACTTCTCCCCATGACTACAATACAATATAGATAATGCACACGAGAGTGGATCTGGTCTTTAAAACCAACTTGTGAAAGGAGTGGGCTTTTCTACTATGACCCCAGATCTGCTAATACCTTGTAAATGGATTGAAGCCCGTCACACACACACACACACACACACACACACACACACACACACACACACAC
>NC_068981.1:97687107-97687872 GCF_001194135.2 Octopus bimaculoides | reverse complement strand
AGCGAAATTTTTTTTCTCACGAAAGTTCCGGACCCCAGAAATGAACTTATTTGCATACAGCCAATCAGAGCTCACCTTAATAATCCACATACTGTGTACTACTACAGTACAGCCAGTCAGGCATAGAATGGTGTATGCCACTTTGTGAGTACAACATAGCAGGTCTCACATAAGCGTCACATTTCCCGCCGCCCACCATCCTCATAGATCAATTGAGCACCGTCTCTATATGGAGCTAACATTATGTACCTATGCTCAGACTGAGATTAGTGATACTGCATGTACCCATTGATATATGCAAGAAGGGCGCAATACGACACAACGCCATATTGATTACGATGTTTCCAGATCAACACCAACATTTTAAATTAGGAAAGTACAAAATCAGTCATAAAACTACACTCATTTACATTTTCTAGTAAATTACGCAGATTAGCAACACTTATGGCATCATTGGTGAGCAGCTTTCCAATCACTTTATACATTAAATTTCACATCTGTCACCCCATTAACCCGTTTAGAACAGTTAGATTTTGCTATAAATGACCTCAACCAGAGTATTTTTGTGAATAGGTGGACACTAGTTTGATAGTTGAGCTCTGATTGGCTATATGCAAATGACTGGGGTCCGGAACCTTCGTGGGGAAAAAATTTCGCGAGCGGGTAGAGAAATAAATGTAGGGATAAGCAAGTTAGACAGGTCAACCCACCTTCTCCCTTCATTGATACCCCGCTCAACCCACACCCCACACCTACACATGTCAC
>NC_068981.1:97681224-97685875 GCF_001194135.2 Octopus bimaculoides | reverse complement strand
TATATATATACGACGGGCTTCTTTCAGTTTCCGTCTACCAAATCCACTCACAAGGCTTTGGTTGGCCTGAGGCTATAGGAGAAGACACTTCCCTAAGGTGTCTATTGATATAACATCCTGGGAAGGGAGTTACACCTACGATACATTGCTTGAGGCTGACGTAACCAAGTTGTAGGAGGAACTACACTTATGCATACCGATGCTCCATAAATTAGTGCAGATTATATGCCTATTTAAGTCCATAGTGCATATATTATAACTGTCATTTAATGTACACGCCCCTTTACAATACTCTGATGCTGACGAAAACACCACGCATGGTTAAACATACGCGTGTTTAAATATAAATGCACGTGCCAAACCATATGCAGACATGCGTCTGTGTATTTAAACTCTGCCTCGTATAGTTGTTTGCACGTGTAGTTAAATAGACATGGAATTCTATGAGTGGCGTACACGTCATTATAATCTGGAATTGTTAAATGTTTGTGCATGAGTGCGCTGTTTTCAAATATTTCGTCGTTTACTTCTGGCTCTCGCTCAATCCTTTTGACTTAGCGACAGGCTGAATATTTCAAACCAAAAGATTATTGGCGTATTCTGTGTTCAAAATTTAAATATTCACAAAAAAATGTATACAACAAAAAAATGTTCCTTCGAAAATAAAATGTTCTAATTTTTTTTCAAAAATAAAATGTTCAACAAAATATCCAAGCATTATCTATTATCTTTTTACTCGATTTAGTCACTGGCTACGTTTATGGTGGAGCACCACCTTGAAAGGCTTAGCAAAACAAATTTTAAAAACACTGGAACTTCTTCTATCAGTTTCTTTTGCTGAATAGTTAAGCTACGGAAGACGTAAACAAACCAACATTGATCATCAAGTGTTGAAGAGGCGAAAACAAAGACATATACCCATACATACATATATGACAAAGTGAGCTTCTTAACCACATAAATTTTGACACCATATCACTTTTCATTAGCCCTAAACTATTTTAAAATCTGCTGCGCACTGTATGAGAAATACCGGTCTAAATGTTTGGGATATTTAGTTTCGTTCTTCTATATTCTTTTATATTTTGAGTTCGAATCCTATCGAAGCCGTCGACACTTTTCATCCATTAAGGAAGATCTTAAGAAGTTCAACATCCTCTTGGAGGATGCAGAGATGATATGAGACTGCCAGCGATGTGGAGTACTGGTGGAAGTTGCTTCTGGGACCGTTAACCAGTGATGATTCCAACCTCATCTAGCGAGAGCATGAAACAAGCGAGAGCATGATACAAGCGAGAGCATGAAGCAAGCGAGTGGTGATGGTTACTCGATACAAGACCAGTCAATTGAGTCAACTACGTATCCCTCCTTATAAATATGTGACCATACAACAATGGAAGACATTGTTATATCTAATTATATAGGGTGTGGTGATAGCTGAGGTAGCAAAGGGAAGGACAAATGCTGTATAGTATTCATTTTCATATTTCTCTCTCGTTCAGGTTCATGTTCAAATCTCGTCTGTTTCGACTCTGTCTTTAATCTTTCCATAAACAAATATACTTCACCATTAAGTTAACAAATTTTTAAAAGTCAATTATAATTAACAAATCTCTGTTAAAACATTATCTCTCTCATAGTTTGCCATAGACCATCCTGTATCTGCAACCCGTAAGACTTTCTGAATGACATGCTAACGAAAAATTACCCTGATTTTTTTCTTATTTAGTAGTGCGGTCAGCTGAATGATGAACTATGTCTCATGCAGCCTACTTCTCAAATAAAGGTTGTATATACCTGGTTTAAACAGTTATCACTTCTAATTTGCAATTATTTAAACTAGAAAATTAAGTATTTCAACTTACAAGATTCATTCTTTGCAATATGGAGCTATGGCAAGAACGAATCAAGCTCCGATTAGAGAGAAAATATTTAAGAAAAAGTGGAAGTGGAATGGTAGCACAATTAGAAAGGACACACAAAATGCAGCGAAAAGTGCTTTACAGTGGAATCCGGATGGATATAGAAAGAGGGGTAGGCCTAAGAACTCGTGGCGTAGATCAACACAAAAGGAACTAGAGAAAGGGGGACATTCATGGCAAAGTATAAGTACAGAAGCGAGAAATTATGCGACATGGAATTCAATTATAAGTGGCCTATACTCCGCGTTGGAGGGTTAAAGGCAAGAAGAGAAGAGAATTTACAAGAGAAAAACAAATAAAATAATACGGATTTCGCCCAGTGAAGTCTTACTGAAGTTAAATGGGTGGTTTGCAGAGAATTCACAGCAGTGCTGGATTTAGACTTGGTGAAACCTGAAGCAATATAAGGCTTGAAGGCAGTGGCGGCTCGTGTATAGGCACTGCGGAACTGCAGCACCCTTTATTTCCACTCGATATTATCGATAACATTCAATATAATGAGTCCTTTTTTCTTTACTTCTTTCTTTATACTTGTACATTATATAATCCTTGAGCTTAATGTCAATAGCCATCTCCTAGTTTATGAAAAAAATACAAAAAACCTTGAATAGGACTGTGCACTCCACAGTTCCAGCGACGCGGTGTTTGGCTGTTGTGCGCATGCTCACATGTCCGAGATAGGAAAGCGTCATGCTAGGGAGAGAAAGCACTGTGGTTTACGCAGTGCTGGTGAAAGGCTGTGTTTCTTTTTCACTCCGCGTGTGTTCTGCTTAAAAACGTGTTTATATTCTTGAATGTGATAAAGTGTAGAATTAGATTATTATCCTGCTTCCAGCTACAATGTTACTGCCACGATTTGAAAAATTAGGGTAGATTTTCCCCCCTTATTTTGTGATTTAGGAGGGATTTTTGAAAAACAAAGGGGAATTCACGGTGGTGTTCAGTGAACAATTAAACACACTACCCGGCAGTGGCTAAAACGCGAATCGATCGAATTTATGTATAAATATTCTTTTTATATGTTTGTTTCCTTTTACACAATATTAAAACAACGGCTAAAAATTTTCTAGCACCCCTACTTTTATCAACGAGCTGCCACTGTTTGAAGGCAACATGCGAAAAAAATTACACCAAAATGTCTCACAAAAATTGAAAATACATACGTCTTTTAAATAGGAAGACCTGTTGGATTGTGAAACCATAAACTAGCTTACTTCGCTTGTTTATCTTCTTTAGCAGATGTCCAAATCTGGATTGATTCGCAGATATCATAACCTGGTTTTAAAACCGGACAAAATGTTTCGCGGCATTTCTTCCGGAAGAGTTCAAATGTCACTGAGGTCAATTTTACATTTCTTCCTTTCGGAGTCGATAAAATAAGTACCAGTTGAGTACTGGGATCTATGTAATCAATACCTCCTCCTCCACCTCCCATATCTCAGGCCTTATGCTTATAGTAGGAAGGATTATTACCTAGTATATTTCTAGCGCATTCTCTAGGACTAAACGAGCCGGTCGTCACCCCCGAGCGAGTATAGCTTGATGACACGTACCAGACTTTTGTTAATTGGTTTAGGTGCTTATGTAGTCAAGAGCAGACACTGACATACTCTCAGCTTTCCAATACCCTTGACTCAGTGACACCTTTAGGATGTGAAACTGAAGGGAGAGAGGAAGCTGCACTAGAACTTGGTTGCTACCCATTTTCAGCTAAGTAGACTGGAGCAATGTGAACATAACGCGCTGCAGGACCAAAGAATTGAACCCAAGATATTATGACCGTGAGCAGAACGCCCTAGCCACTAAGCTACGCACATTCACAATCTTAGCATCATGTTTTCAGTAAGACAACACCGGTAATACCTACTTCTTCATTATACTTAATCATAATTCTAGCAATTACAATTAAGATAGTATCATTTTTATCGTTCTGTGTGATAGTTCCTCTGTTTTATATCCTCAAGAAAACATTCTCAAAGCAAGTAAACCATTTAAAGAAACTTCGCTTCACAAAACTCATTATCTAAAATTAGCTGTTAACACAAACATTACTAGACGTAAGTAGCCTATTTAAATCACATGAATACTAGTTTAAAACTGACAAAACTAACTGGTGTCACTTAACGATCTGATTGTTGTTGTTGTAAAGCAATCACTTGTCTAAGATGGATACATCTTTTAGGTTCTGGAATTACTATTTATTTAACTTCATAATATTCTTAGTTATTTTATAACTGAAAAGTAAAGAAATAATGACATAAACCTGTCATATGATTGTTTTGTAAACATTTGCTTTTCACCACGTTTAAATAAAAAATATCAAGTGAACTTAATTCAAACGTACGATTTATACTTTTAATGAAACATTGTGTGATAGAGTAGTTAACATTGATTGAAAACCAGTACTATCTAAATTTGAAATAAATGAGTGAAAACAGAGGTAAAACAATACACCAGTTCGTATTTTACCTTTCCATATTTCGGGATCAAGAGCCCTTTGTAAATACAAAGAGGCATTAACTTCGAAATACTTGTGACAAAGCTGAAGCATATTGAGTATTTCACATATTTTTAAAAGTATTATGGAAAGAAACATCAGATATCAGTCTGAGATACAGGAACTTCTGACATCGTTGCTAACAACTTGGCATTGTTCTGCCATGGACTGTTCGAAGTTCTAAAACTTAAACTTTCCACATTGAGAAGTCGTGGAAAGAAGCATGATTTTT
>NC_068981.1:97673789-97675075 GCF_001194135.2 Octopus bimaculoides | reverse complement strand
GGCTATAGTAGAAGACACTTGCCCAAGGTGCCACGCAGTGGGACTGAACCCGGAACCATGTGGTTGGTAAGCAAGCTACTTACCACACAGCCACTCCTATATATATATATAAAGTCGGAGGAGGACGGGGTAAACTACCTGCATCAACTTGCTATAAAAGCAGGTAGTAATTTTACCTTATTCTTAGTGCAAGTTTTGAAGAGTGCAGTTCGATTTTAGCAATTAATTTTTTAAGAGCATATTCGGCATATTTTGCTTTATGAATTCAATAAAGGCAGCAACGCAACGGAAAGTGCGAGGAATATTAATGCAGTATGTGGCGATCGGACAATAAGCGTAAGCCAGTGTCAACTGTAATACCAGATATATATATAGTTAATTAAAAAAAAAACGGAGAAAAAAGACAAGAAAAAACAACAAACACGAAGACGTAGCACATGCAAAGTTTTAATAAGACGCTCAGAGAAAAAAGAGTGGCTGTTTTATATTTCGAGCATAGCACTTCTTCGGAAACAGGGAACATAGGAAATTCCAAAAGAAAAGGAAGAAGGAGGCAAAAATTCGCTAACAGTCCACGTGTAGTTACATTTTTAAAATGACCGGAAGTAGACGGACAAGAGAAAGTGCTTTTTGGGAGAAGGAAGTGTGAAGAATGGTTGGTATTTGTGTGTATGTGTGTGTGTGTGTGTGCATGCACGTTTTGTGGCGTGTGTGTGTGCTAGCCTGTGTAGTGGCGTATGTGTATGTGTGTGATGGCGTGTGTGCGCATGGTACCGTGTGTGTGACAGTAACTGAGTGTGTGTGTGTGTGCGTGATAGCGTATGTATGTATGTTACCGTGTGTGTGTGGCAGTAACTGAGAGTGTGTGTACGTGGTTGCGTGTGCATGTGGTGGTAATTGTGTGTGTGCGTATGTGGTGTGTGGCATTAACTGTGTGTCTGTGTATTATTAACTGTTTACATGTGTTTGTGCTGTCTGAGTGGTCTGTGTGTGTGTTAATGTCGTAGTGAGAGATCAACAACTATAGTGTCAAGTGTGTGTATCGGTGATTGTGAAAGTGTGTGTGTGTGTGTGTGTTTCTGCACTTATGGGATGGTCAGTAATGAGTCGGGGGCAGTTTGTAGGGTGTCTGAGAGGCAGCCTTTTGGCAGTCTGAAGGGTGTGTAAATGGGTGGGTGTGGATGTGTGTGTGTTGGCATGTGTTCGTAGACGGAGTGGGAATGTGTGTATATGTGTGTGAACATATTTATGGGTGTGCGTGTGTCTCATTCTCTATACGTATATAT
>NC_068981.1:97669204-97673641 GCF_001194135.2 Octopus bimaculoides | reverse complement strand
ATATATATATATATAATAAAATTAAAATAAATGCGCCCTTTTAAAGCCTAGCCAGGCTCATGGGCCCGGTTTCCCGGTTTCTATGGCGTATGTGTTGCCCAGCTGGACGGGAGGCCAGTTCATCGCAGCGTTACTCATTTTTGCCAGCTGAGTGGACTGGAGCAACGTGAAATGAAGTGTTTTGCTCAAGAACACAACGTGTCGCCCGTTCCAGGAATCGAAACCACAATCTTACGATCATGGTGCTGACATCCTAACCACTAAGCTACGCGCCTCCACATATACATATATACACACACACATATATTATACTCACACACAAACATACATGTACAAGATTGTCATCTAATTTGGTCTCCGTCTCCTAAGTTTGTCGTGAAACATTGATGAGCGCGAGATTATAACAGATAACACTTTCCAAACATACCATGCAGTGTGACCGAACTTGAACTCTCGTTATTGTAAAGCAATCCTCTACACAACCATGTCCATGGTTGTCTTTTTAGATTCTTTAATACTATATACAGGGGTCTGTTAATTCTCCCTTAAAATTTTATTTAACTGTAAACAGGGTTTATAAAGGAAACATTTATTTTATATACATAGATACATGCATGCATACATACATACAACCACAACAACTGGCACTCGGCTACGATGACGAGTGTTCCAGTTGACCCGATCAACGGAGATTAACGTGCAAATGGCTGAACACTCCACAAACACGTGTACCCTTAACGCAGTTCTCAGGGAGAAGCCACGACACAGAATGTGACAAAGCTGGCCCTTTGAAATACAGGTACTACTCATTTTTGCCATTCAAGTAAACTGCAGCAACGTGACATAAAGTGCTTTGGTCAAAGACACAACGCCCCGCCGCGAATCGAACTCACGACCTTACGATTGGGAGCCTTAATCACTAAACTTTCACATAATACATACATACATGTGTGTGTGTGTGCGTGTGTGCGTGCGCGCGTGTGTGTGTGTGTGTTGTATGTCTATGAACTCAAGGTCAGATTTTATAAGGGAATAGTAGAGTTGTAGGTTCTCTTGATTGACATCAGTATTTTTCACTAGTATTTTATTGATTCTGTCTTGGGAAGGACGAAACGGGGAAGATATGATATACCGTAAGGTTATTTTAGGTCGTCGCTCCATTGTTTGTACTGTGATGTGTATGTGTCTTTCCAAAATGTATTAGAGGGCTGTTATATGAAATTCTAATAACTAGGACTCGGAAACAAGATACGGACTCAATTAGTTCTCCACTTATCCTTATTCAAAAGCGCTTGCCTCAGCTAAATAAAGAACCCCCTCGCGCCCTAACAGTAAAAAAAAAGAAAAGGGAAAAGAAAAAAAAAAGGAAAAATGAGTCTAAGGGAAATAAGTATTATTTTAAATATAAGTGGTGGACAACGAAAAGCTATTAATGTTAGGACGCATCGACGTGAAAATTTATTGATTTTGTTTTGTTTTGTATCGTTTATTTTTAAATAATTGATTAACAAGGAAGTGCATTGAAAGACAAAAGAGAATAAATTAACACGCGATAATAATCAAAGTGCATTAGTGTGTATTATTTTTAACTGATATGTATAATGGAAACATTTTCGATGACCTTTATTCGGTGTCTAACATTTCATTGGGAAACAGCCAAAGCAAGTCGAATTGTATCAGAATAATTTGCTGGCAATATATTTGGCAGCAGAGTTTGGAGAAGGAATTTCCTCATCTTGATCTCTTGAACATGAGGACGAATAAATGAAGAAATATATTTATAATGGCTAGTACTATATATTAACAAACACTAGCCGAGCCAATTTCAACTCTCGGTTATAGTTATTTCATGAAGTAGCTGCTTATTTATATGTTCACTCACATAAACTTCGTCTTTATAATGAAACTATTCGTACCTGAAACCGCAGCAAAAGCCTCTCAAGTATAACTTTCATACGCCGCCCTCCCACCCACCTTTTTATGTATTGACAGGGTCATAGATGGCTACATCCAGTGTGGCTGATGAACTAATATTGCAATGCATTGTGGGATATGGCAAATTTGTTGTACAATGTAAGCTCCGACTGTCGTATCAAGCTAAGCCAATAATAATATTTCTTGGTCACATTAACTTTGGAAAGAAAACCTTTAGGATATATTTTCATACTTTCCAAGATATTTATGCTATTTAGAAAGTAAGACTATTAATATAAAGACATTTACGACTAGGTTTTAGTCTTACTGCGATTTATTATCAATACAAATATTTGTCTTGACCAAATTTCATTGCAATGTCACGGAAACATGTTAAAAGTTGTTTCCTTAGCTCCATAAATGTCATTGGCATAGTTCTCAGTCCATCAATAAAGAAACTGTGGATAACGTTAAGATTCCTACAGTAGTCGAACACATAATCATAAAACTTCAATATTCGTAGGTGATGCAGGGACTTTAGTACCAAAGGTAGATAATGTCATAAAGAGTTGTTTTCAGAAATATTCCATGGAAGAATCTAGTATTAACAGATTGTTGTTGTTTTCTGTTTATGTTGTTAATGCAGTTTTCTACATTAAGCATAATTCTTACAATGGCATTAAGAGAATGTTGTCGGTGATAAAAAGAATTTTCTTCCTTTCTTCTTCTTCATTTTTTTTTTTTTTTGTAATCCATCCATGCTATCAAAATATATATTCTTGTTGTTCCTAGGCAAAAAAAAAAGTAGATTTTTATTTATTGGGAATTATCAAAAACTCATTCCCAAACCATTCGTTTGCATCTTTCTTCTTCGCTAACAGTAATATCTTTGTTAGAGTGATAAAGAGAGCATGACCGAATCAGTTGGCAACTAGCTAACTACTGAGAGACAGAACTGGTATTCTATCACCATTTATACGACCAAAAGTACTACGTTTCTTTCTTCTCCCCCTCTCTCTCTCTCTCTATATATATATATATCCATCTAGTTACTTGTTTCAGTCATTGGATTGCAACCAAGCTGGAGAACCGCCTTCAAGGGTTTAGAGGAACAAATCAACTCCAGTACTAATTTTCTAAGACCGGTATTGTATCGGTATCTTTTGCCAAACCACTAAGTTCGGGGAGGTAAACAAGTCAACGCCGGCTGTCAAGTGGTGGAGACGTGAGTGAACACAAAAACAAGCACGAGCGCCCACCGCACACACATACACACACACACACACACACGCACACGCACGGACGCACGCACACACACACACACACACACATACGTTTACCGAATCCATATACAAAGTGTTGGCTATAATAGAAGACACTTGTCTTAGCTGCCACGTTGTTGGACTGAACCTGTAATCATGTAGTAGCAAAGTGAGCTCCTTAACCACACAGCCATGCTTGCGCCTTGTAAATAATTTTTTTTCCAAACAATGATGTCTTATACTATTATTTTTCATAAACATATCCATTAAAAAAGAAAGAAGAAAACTGCTGTCGTAGTTTGTCTTTCTTTCTATTTTGAAACCATAACTTGTCAAACTATAACACAACTTCTGCGCACAAGCACCTTTTGTTTGCCTTACATCAATCCATCGCTTCATTCTTTTCATCACTTGCCTGCTTACAGCCTAAGCAACAACACTTTCTCTAGCTTCCTTAACATTCAGACGAAGAGCTATATACCGAAATATTAGATACTTTACTCTCCCATAGCAAGCGAACTTATTAACCCTTTGATCTGCGTGGTTAAATTTCATGATTATTCCCGTAATGATGTGAATTATCCAACAAAGAAATATTAAATGATATTTTCTGCTTCTGCAAGACTTTTTCAGTATCTTCTATAGCTATAGTTTTCTTATTTACCATTAAAAGTATTTGATTCTTACTGTTAAGAAATATTTGCTCAAACCTTTTATCTTTTACTTGTTTCAGTCACTTGACTGCGGTCATTCTGGGGCACCACCTTGAAGAGTTTTTAATTGAACAAATCGACCCCAGTACTTTCTTTTTTAAGTCTGATATCTATTCTATCGGTCGATTTTGCTGAACCACTAGTTTATAGAGACGTAAACACACCAACACCTGTTGTCAAGCGGTGATAGGGGACAAACACAGACACATACACACAAACACACACACACACGCACGAACGCACACACCTATATAAATTTATATATATCTATATATTTAAATATACATATATATATGTGCGTATATATGTATATATGCATACATACATACATACACATATATATACACACATACATATATATATATACTCTCTTTACTCTTTTACTCGTTTCAGTCATTTAACTACGGCCATGCTGGAGCACCGCCTTTAGTCGAGCAAATCGACTCCAGGACTTATTCTTTGGCAGCCTAGTACTTATTCTATCGGTCTCTTTTGCCGAACCGCTAATTTACCGGGACGTAAACACACCAACATCGGTTGTCAAGCGA
>NC_068981.1:97664603-97669114 GCF_001194135.2 Octopus bimaculoides | reverse complement strand
ATATATATATATATATATATATATATATATATATATACATATACACGACGGGCTTCTTTCAGTTTCCGTTTACCAAATCCACTCACAAGGCTTTGGTCGACCCTAGGCTATAGTAGAAGACACTTGCCCAAGGTGCCACGCAGTGGGAATGAACCCGGAACCCTGTGGTTGGTAAGCAAGCTACTTACCACACAGCCACTCCTGCGCATATATATGTATATATGTGTGCTTGTGGTTATAAATGTCCGTGTTTATTAATATACAGGCGTAAAAAAAGGGTCTGTCGTTGAGTTAAAATAAGGTACAAAACGAAATAAGTACCGTGGTTGATATAATAGACTAACAACTTTTGAGAGCAGTTCCTCAGTTTGATCTTGGTCCAATCACTGAAGATATTAAAATCTTGTGTTACATTATTCAGCAAACCATCTGCTTTTGAATCGCTGTCACGTTTCCAAATACCGTGTATTGGGTTTCATTTGTGCCACATTTCATCAACTACATGTTGACATTACTTTTGAAAGCTGTCAATAGTTATAAACAGAGAGAAAAATACTGAATAGAAGAGTAAAGTAAATGAAAAGACTGAATCAAAGATCAAAAACACTACTGTTAAAGTCAGCAGTCACTGAAAAGGTTGCGAGTAGCAAAGCAAGAGCTTTGACAAACAAAAACAAAACAAATTAGTTAGTTGGATATTTAACCATTTGCTTAATAATAAAGAGGAGTGGAATTGAACCAGTGTGTGTGTTAATTATATTGGCATAATGACTCTCTTTAGTAACCGCAAAGTGACTTTCTGGAAACTTGCGAAAATCCTACAGAAGACGTTCTGGAAGTTGTTGTTGTTGGCACTCCGTCGCTTACGACGTCGAGGGTTCCAGTTGATCCGACCAACGGAACAGTCTGCTCGTGAAATTAACGTGCAAGTGGCTGAGTACTCCACAGACACGTGTACCCTTAACGTAGTTCTCGGGGATATTCAGCGTGACACAGTGTGACAAGGCTGACCCTTTGAATTACAGGCACAACAGAAACAGGAAGAAAGAGTGAGAGAAAGTTGTGGTGGAAGAGTACAGCAGGGTTCGCCACCATACCCTGCCGGAGCCTCGTGGAGCTTTAGGTATTTTCGCTCAATAAACACACACAACGCCCGGTTTGGGAATCGAAACCGCGATCCTATGACCGCGAGTCCGCTGCCCTAACCACTGGGCCATTGCGCCTCCACACTCTGGAAGCATAATATACTTAAAATTCACAGAAATTGTTACTGAAATATGCTTATCGCCAATTTTAAAACCCAATGTACCCTAACTCTTCATTAAAGGTACTAGAGTGTTATTCGTCATATGACGAGTAACTTTGGCGGTATACTTTTTCTACGATGAGTAATCAGGAAATATGGTTAATTATAATTTAACGTTCTATGGGTATGAGGGTATTTTGAAAATACCCCATGGAGTGAAAACTGCCCTGCAGAGTTATGGGCTACCCTTTGGCAAGGCATAGCACCCGTATAGCCACTCAGGTGCAAGAATTCGGTGAAGTCATGGGACTGCAGCATGGCAGATTGTGAAGAGATAGCGGAAGAGTTCAACTGAGCCAAAGGTGCGTCTTACATAGATGCTGAGTGGAGGAATTCTAGATCAACGGTCAAGATCACCAAGCTCTATAAATAGGATAACTGTAACGTATCCATGGGGGTGGCGTCTATGGTTGTGTAATCAGCTAATGAAAGATTCACTATGACTCAAGCACCCAATTTAAATTCATAATAATGGAATTGGATGGCGACAGAGTCTCATGGGAATCCACCAAAGCGGCGAATAAAACGCTTCTATCAAATTTCTTATTACTTATACAAAATGATGAAATGAAATCTAATTTGCAGCAGAAAAATATTTACTGCCTTAAAATTAATACATATGTGTATGTATATTTGTGTGCATGTGTGCGCGCGCGCGCGCGTGTGCGCGTGTGTGTGTGTGTGTGTGCGTGTGTGAGTGTACAAGTATGTATACCTGTATATCTGTATGAATGTATACGTGTACAGGCGTATGTGTCTATTTGTATATACGTGTGTATTTGTATATGCATGTATATATTATATATATGTGTGTGTCTGTGAATACATCCCCTCCCTACACAAACACAACACATACATACCTACACGCATTGTTAAGTGTGCCTAAATTTATTGTAATTTTACCTAATACGAACATATTTCTGTTTACATTTGATACCAACATATTTTTATTTATATTCATTCTCTTCTCTGTAATACTTTGCTTTACAGAAACCAATATAAGACATTGTTTTACATTTGAGATTGTTTTAATACCCTTTCAGCTGAGGATATTCAATTTACATAGTTTCCATTAAAGCAGTTGTATACTATCAACTCAACGTGACAGTCCGAATAAGGGAATCATACTGCTGCTATTTAGCCCTAGGAAGCTGAACCGCTTCCTGTCGGCCTTGACACATTTCCTGTGTCCTTATATTTGCGAGGGGGAGATAAGCACCCCCACCCAGCTCAGTGTGCATTTAGGGACATGTTTCTGAGTCATTGCTCGTCATCAGCCTGAAGTAGCAACACCAGCTGACTGAAGATGCATGCCAAACCCTCGCAAATATATATATTTTTAATGAAAACACATTCAAAGGACACAGGAAATGTATCAAGGCCGACAGGAAGCGGTCCAGCTTCCTAGGGCTAAATAGCAGCAGTATGATTCCTTTATTGGGACTGTCACATTGAGTTGACAGTATACAACTGCTTTATCGTAACACTGCTGCTTAATTCTCTCTCTGAGATTTATAATTAGATCATTTCTAATAGTTTCCATTGTTTTTCAAATAGCTCTTTAAATAACATGCTTTAATTTTTTATATGTTTATATTTGATTACCTCCCCGTCTATCAACCTGTTACCTTCTTTCTCATTCTCTCTCTCCTCCACCTAACACTTTTCTACTCTCTTTCTACTCTGGTTATCATATTCTCCCCTACTCTCTTTCCCTCACCCCTTCCTAACCTCCATCCACAATTTTTTCTCTCCCACTCCATTGTCTTAATAGGTTTTATTTCTATTATATTTTTACGCCCTATCATATCGTCCTGAACTGTTGCACTTTTATTCATCTCTCTCTCTCTCTCTCTCTCTCTCTATTTATTCAGTAATTTACTTCCTTTCCTCCTTTCCCTTTCCTCCTTTCCCTCTCCCCACTCCTCTGTCTCAATAATCTTTCTCTTTTACTGTGTGTGGCGTTCTTTACTCATTGCCTGCAACCAAGTTAACTGTATTCTCTCATCTTGTAGCTCTCAACTTAACTATCTCTCTCCACCACTCTCGATATCATATTTTTTTTACTTTCTTTCTCCCATTCTGTATACGATATAAAGCGTGACTGGAGGAATCAGTCAACCAAGTAACCAAATTTTATATCAGCTATTATTATATAGCTGTTAGCGAATATCAGTCCGGCATGAAAACGGCGAGTTGATAGAGCTTCGGATAGAATGACTTGTGGTAATTGTTATGGCTCTTTGCATCCCGAGTTCAAGTGACACAGAGACAAATTTTTGTCTTCACTCTTTCGGGATCTACACTTATAAAGTCAAATACTGGGGTCATTTACCTCTCTTTGCATCGGATTTGGTTATATGACATAACCAAGAAAGCAGCGTTCACCCCCATCTTTTTTTTTTTTGCATTACTTTCGACAAATGTACACTGCATTACAAATGCATTACTTTCGACAAATGTATTTCGTCTAAATGTACCCTGATAAATTACTGATTTTTAAAAAAATCAAACAGTCCAAACAAGAAAAGGCTGTATTAAAAGCCTTCACAGAATAATGAGACTGATCTAGCTGACTTTTGTCCGTCGATGTCTGACAAGGAAAACCCGTGCTAAGAGGAATTCTTGCAAATTTACGACAGGTTTGTAGAAGAATGATTGGGCGAAGTGCTTAATACGGGACCCGGGATGAGGAATGAAGAAGAGACGAATATATCTGATGAAGGTGAGTGGAAGGGTGTACGGTTAGCTAGATCTGAGGAACTGAGGGGTCATTTTGTAGAAGTAGAAAAGGAAAAGAAAGTGGAAAGGGTAACAAAGCGCCTGTAGTTTTGCTTTTAGTCTTTGGTTAAAGAATGATTTAGCGGAATCTTTGCCACCAATCAGTCGAATGACCTTTTGACCGTTAGATTTATGCGTCATCAACAAGATGTTTATTTTCTATTGTGATTAAGTGCATTTTCTATGTTTATATTAGCATATATGAAACTGAATATTGCTTCCATGATTAATCGTTTTGTGTTTGTGTTTGTGTGTGTGTGTGTGTGTGTGTGTGTGTGTGTGTGTGTGTGAGAGAGAGAGAGAGAGAGAGAGAGAGAGAGAGAGAGAGAGAGAGAGATTCTCTGCAATGAAGAAGTAGTGTATATTAATGCTTTACTTTATTTTTAGTTTTTTTCGTGTTGTGTGAAGTAGTGCATTGCAATTG
>NC_068981.1:97659769-97664459 GCF_001194135.2 Octopus bimaculoides | reverse complement strand
ATATATATATATATATATATATATATATATATATAAACTTGATTAATGAGAGAGACGAAAGATGGAAGATGCAAGAACGTTTATTAATCACTACAATTGTTTCGAACCATCTAGCATCGATCCCTCACGGGTGGGATACTTAGTAACTGATTTAGGAGTATCCGACGGTGTAGCTGTGTCTCTTCAGGTGAATACAAGAGGTATCTTGTTAAAATAACGACTGTTCTGCAAGATACCGTCTCGGTTTTTGTATAGAAAAGCAACAAATTAAGGGATACAGCTTCATTTTTATATAAAATCAATAAGTGACAAATGCAGAAAGTAATGAAAGCACAAGACAGAGAAAAAGTATCAAATATAACCGTTAACAGATATGGATGTATAAATGCCCTCGCTTAGGTTGTATGGCGCACGTACACTCGCTCGTGCAAACATCCACGAAGATATAAGCGTACGCACACACGTGATTTGGCGCACATACGCTCACACAGCGAATTAAATAGCTACTTAGTGTTTGTAAGAATGGGGAGGCTAGAGTAAAATTTAATTCATCCGTACCTTAGGGTAATTTATGATTATTAAGTTGGTTAATGGTTACTCAAATTCATTCCTACAGCATTCTGCGAAAGTGCATTTATAAGCATGTAAGAATCTTGAGAATCTTTCAGAAATTTTATTAATCTTCTTATTGGTTCATAAAATAGACAGATTCAGTATATGACCCGTTACTTTCATGTGGTTACCCACCCACCCTTATCCAAGCGTGTGCTATTGATTCCACCTTGGTCCTTATACCTTGCGTCCTCTAACCCACCCACAGCATCTCTCTTTCCTCTTAATTTCTTACCTTGCTCCGACAATATACCTCTTCTGCCGCCTACAATCTGACCCACTCATCTCTTACTTCTCTATCTTCCTGTGCGCTTGCAGCCTTCTAGACCACCCCTTCTCCTTCCCCACACTTCTCCAGGATACCTTCCCTACTCCCATCACTACTGTCACACTTGCCCATTTCTTTGTAACACTAACACTCTCGCTGGGCCAAACAGCCGCATCTTCCACATCAGGGACTCCTTTCATGGGACCTCTAGTAATCTGATACACGAGCTACAATGTTCCTTCTATCATTATATTTACATCGGGTAATCCGGCATCCAATTGGTCGACAGGTTCACGCAGCATCTCAGAAGTATTCAACATGGCAACGGGTTGCTTTTCTCGCAACATTTCCGCGTTGCCGACCATTCCACCCAATAACTCTCGGACGTGGTCAAGGCAAATAACCACGGTTCTCCCATCACTTACCTCCACAGCGAACAAAAGCTCATTTTCTCTCTCCAAATTCTCAGCCTCAACTCTTCTCATTTATTGTTTCACCAACCCAGCTCCATTACTATGCAATACTTCTCTCTACTCTTCTATCCCTCCTTTCCCATGCCATTTACATGTACCTCACTCACACACTTCTCCTACTCACATCTTAACCCATACTCTCCTCATACCCACGGTACACGCTCTCAACATACCATCACCGTCTCCACGGACACAGACTCATTCCTCTCTTAGACCTTCACTCTCACTCCTATACCTTCACTCTCACTCCTATACCTTCACTTCCTCTCACATACACTCATGCACACACACACCTCATCTCCTATGTCGTCTTTTCCCATTCACACATCCACATAGACCAGCACGTTCACACATACACTCACTATTTTTTGACATACACACTCACACATTTTTACTCTTCACACACGTATATCTCGCCACACACATACTGCCATTCAGCCACCAGTTTGTCTCTTTGTTACATATATACACATCTATATAACCCTCTCATTACACACACACGCGCGCGCACGCATGCATATACACAAATACCGGCATTCTCACACCTTCCCCCTTTTCTCCTCTTATACACACATACATACGCCACTCTTCTGTTTCAGGAGATTCTTTTTCCCTTCCCCGGTATTTTGCTTTACAATATATTGTTCTATCCAACCCTTCCACTCCACGCATTCCTACTCAATTCCCTGCGAATTCTATCCAATTTTCCTCCTCGTGCATAATACTAATTCTTTGCCATCCTTGGACTCCCTGGATTTTCTACCAGTAGCATACTTTCGTTTTTAAATTAACTTTTCTACCTTCTTTCTGTGGAAAAAAAAACAAGCTTCACACTCCGACATGCACTCAAAGGTACATAACTACACTCCATACTATGTATGTATGTATGTATGTATGTATGTATGTATATATGTATGTATGTATGTATGTATATATATATATATATATATAAATATATATATATATATATATATATATATATACATACATACATATATATACATATATACATACATACATATATATATATATATATATATATATATACATATATATATATACTGAAGAATTGCTATCTCGGATGAAATAACATAGCGATTAACCAATGTTTAGAAATCCATGTGAAAACATGTACATCCATATTGCAATGAAGTATTTAACTTAATCTTTTCTTCCGATTTTCGTTCGGTATTACATATAGCGGGATAATTTATAATTTACATGGTCTATATCCTAGAGCAGAATAACTCAAGAGAGTTAGTGTTTTTTAATAGCATCAAAATTGCATAATTTTTTCACGTATTTCACTAGCGGATTCTTGCATGTTGTGCAAAAATGTTTACATGGACATCCTCGAGACATCTTGACGGCAGTCATTCCTTGTCTTTCTTTTTCCTGTCTTCGTTCGACTGCCAAAATAAAAATACTATCCTTCCTTTCCTTTTCTTCACTACTATATAAAAGATGTTCTATTAAGTTTATACACAGTTCTAACTTAGCTCTGTAAACCAAAAGAAAAAAAAAAAAAGAAGCGGAAGCGCAATTACGTTCCCCACTCATCTTATTCCAGTTCTGAAACTCTTCTGTTTTGGAAGTCTGGCATAGCACTTCGCTTTCATGTTGCCAGGCAGAAGCCACATGACTGAAATAAACTTTTACGGGCAATCAAATTTAAACAGAGATCAGTAGGAATTAACTGTCAAAAGGTTTAAGTTAAAAATCATCCGATTAGTAAGCCAGTGGTCCTGCTATTCATGTACGCGAACAAGTGATGAAAATAATGTTGAGAATTTCCATTATCTGGGTAATTACCAATCACAGAACACAGAAATTTATGACTTGATCCAAGACCATATAAAATGTGCCAGCGTAATCTTTGGATGTTTGAGAGGACGGTAGTATGAAAATAATTTATGATCTAAAACAGTCAGTCGTGAGGTATATATATTAAACTCGTTCAGGTTTCTGAGTTGTATACAACTTTGTTACAGGCAACATATTCATAGCTGGAGATATACAAAGAGATATCTAACGAAATCCATGCACATTCGGACAGAGAAATATCGGTGTAGTCGAGCTAGTCAATATCAATTGGGTTGATGCCACAATTTCGCAGCATCAGCTTCGCTAGGCTGGCTGTGTCGTACAAACGACGGTTCAAACAACTATTTTTCTCTTTCATTTGAAGGAAGCAAAGCAAACACACATAGGACAAAGAAAATGGCTCGAGATTGTTGTTGAGGGATATTCAGAAAAATTGTGGCATTAATGTGTACGAAGAAATCATTGGTAAATAACCGACACAAGTGAATGAAATCATCTGTGACACGGCAGGAACCGAGCATGTCAACGATGAACATGGGGTACAGAAAGCAGCCTAAAGTGAGTGACCAACTCATTGCCATTTTTCGCTCGAGATAACAAATGCCCAGCCTTCGACCGGACTTGTGCGTCCAATATCATTTAGTGTAAGGTATTAAGAAGAAGAAAATAAGATGAAAGGATTGAATTAACTTTAGACTTGAAAGAGTTCGGGGCATAAGAAGGAGAAAAACAATAAGATAGAAGAGAGTGTCAAGTCTGGCAGATCGAGGGAAAAAAGCTACGATCATAGAAAGATTCTTATACGTGGAAGTACAGCAGCATTTCGATGAAGACGCCGTGAGTTTCGAGTCACGCGGGAAGATACAAAGTGATCGGCCTACTTAGCCATATGCAGGTCCACAGAAGTGGACCTACATGTCAACAATCTTCCTCGACTTTGAAGAATTACCTACGTTTAACCCATATATGTTTCCTTCAAAGTACATTCGAGTGTTTTGCTGTTTGCTGGTGAAGACATTGCTTAGCTCTCTGCAGTGAGTATTCTCTGGAAAAGTACCGAACATAAATGAGTATCTCGTAGTTGAAGGGAGAAGTTTCTTCAAAACCAGAATTAAATATCAGTCAGTTCTATCATTTGCTGAGAATTTCGCAGAAATATCACAAGTATACGTAGAAGTATGTATATTTATTAACATTAGTTTCGGTGTTAACTTTCCTGGAAGCCTGACTTTTGCCTTATCAAGAATTATTTTAACAAAGATATAGTCTACAGTGATAAGAAAAAAAAAAGGCAAGTTACTAATCCTTTCTTTGACCTATTACAAACTAATTATTGGCATTCGATTTCATTGATTTTCAGCTTAGATTAGAATGAATTAACGAACAAATCAAAGTAACTAAAAAACAGAACAAATGTACAAAAATGAAATCAGAAACCGGTGTTTAAAAATCATATTATTTCATTCGTAATTACATGTGAATATATACATACATGCATATATATATATATATA
>NC_068981.1:97654839-97656323 GCF_001194135.2 Octopus bimaculoides | reverse complement strand
GGCGTCCCTATTGGAAGTCCTTCAGAGCGAAGGTCTTCAGGAGCCTTGTCACAACCTCCTTCATATTCTTCAGCTTGTTCCTTGTAACTTCAGCAAAAAGCCACAAGGAACAAGGCCTGGATTGTAGAGAGGGCGAAGGACAGTTTTGGTGCTCACCTCTGTCAAGTGGCTGGTTATTCTTTCATTCTTTTACTTGTTTCAGTCATTTGACTGCGGCCATGCTGGAGCACCGCCTTAAAGGATTTTTTTTTAGTCGAAGAAATCAACCCCAGAACTTATTCTTTGTAAGCCTAGTACTTATTCTATCGGTTCTTTTGCCGAACTGCTATATTACGGGGACATAAACACACCAACACCTGGATAGATAATAAGGCAATAATTGATCCATCATGAGGATTGTCACCGTCATCATCGCCGTCGTTATCATCATCATCATCATCATCATGTGGTTGGGAAGCAAGCTTCTTACTACAGAGCCACGCCTGCGCCTATACCAGGAGGGAACTGAGAACTGCTGCTTTGCCTTGGTGTAATTGGTCCGGCCATCTTTGAGAACATTTCTTTCTGAACGCCCTCAAAATCTTCACAAAATACTCTTTCTTGACCGTTTGGCCCGAGGGAACTAAGTCAATGTAGATGATGTCCTTGCTGGAGAAAAGGTGGGGTAGAAGGTCTTCGTGAGCTTACCGGTGGACTAGCTTTGCCTGGTATCTTGTGCCAGAAAACAACAAATACTAAGACGCTGTGCATAAAGCCGGAGTTTTAGTGGAAACCGAACCTGAGCACTTTCTACATATGCTTATTACACTATGTGAAGTCTCATGGCTCAGTGGTTAGAGCGCCGGTCTCAGAATCACGAGGTAATGAGTTCCATTCTCAGACTGGTCTGTATGTTGTGTTCGTGAGCAAGACGCTTTATTTCACGTTGCTCCAATTCACTCAGCCGTAGAAATGAGTTGCGACGTCACTGGTGTCAAGCTATATCAGCCTTTGCCTTTCCCTTGAATAACAGCAATGGTGTGGAGATGGGGGATTGGCATACATGGGCGACTGTTAGTCTTCCATAGCATAATACCTCGGAGGGTAACTTTCTAGGTGCAATCGCATGGTCAATCGTGACCGAAGGGTATCTTTTATTACACTACATCATTAGACGCAATTTTATCTGTATTCTATATACATACATACATACATACATACATACATATATACATATGATGCGTGGCTTAATGGTTAGTATACTGGACCCGTGATCATAAAATTCTTCCTTCGATTTCCGGACCGGGCGATACGTTGTATTCCTGAGCAAAACACTTCATTTCACACAGATCGCAATAATGAATAATCCTGCGACGGACCGGCGTCCCGTTCCATCCAGCGGGAAATATATACGTCACTGAATCCATGAAATTGGCCTTAGGAGCCTATGGCTCGGGGAGGACATTTGATCCTTGTGTACGTGTGTGTGTGTGTGTGTGTGTATG
>NC_068981.1:97649343-97654698 GCF_001194135.2 Octopus bimaculoides | reverse complement strand
TGTGTGTGTGTGTGTGTGTGTGTTTACATTTGTTGTTAAATCGAATATTGTATCCCACTATGTCTCAAAGTTAGCAGTTCATCAAGCAGCGAGCGATCTATAAAATAAATGCCAGATTGAAATACGTACTGAGGTCAGTATGATCAATTGGATGTTTGAAGATGATGCCCCATCATGGCGACAGTCGAAAGACTAACCCCAATAAAATAATGTTTAAAGACTTAATGACTTCAAATTTAAGGTAATGGATTACTAACCACAAGATAATGAGTTCAAAACTTCGTATTGAACTTCTACTCTATATGATAACACTGTATGTACATCTACTTGACTTCCAAAAATCAACAGTGTAATTTCAAGTTGAATGGTTATGAGTAAGAAAGATGTTCAGATTTCTTAAAGAATTATTGTGCAAAATATTCTGAGAAAAAGTATTTTCACCACAGCAAAACACACACACACACACACACACACACACACACACACACACACACACACACACACACACACACACACACACACACACAGGTATCTCTGTGGTAACTTGAATTACTACAAATAACAGCTAAATCTCTCTTAAAAAACGCCCTTTCATCAAAAGGAAGACACAGAATTACAGTATTTCAGGAAGAAAAAAGAGAATCTATGCGATGGATCTACTACATCAGAGGCAACTCTGAGCTAATCAAGACACAGACAAACATACTTCACATTAAAAGATTATCTACTAAATAATACTAATAAAGTTGACGGTATATCTTCGAAGTTTCATTCCCTGGTAAAACTCCATAAGATAGTTCAGGCAGAGTTGCCTCCCTTACCTAAATACCTCAAAATTGTGTGACCCGACCTCGTTTTCGAGATTATTTTTGTAGTAAAAAAAGAGTTGTGCAAAAAACATACTTTATTTGGTAGCCGAAAGATTACTGAATCTTTTGATACCTCCTACGTCAAAATTGGCAACCCAGTTTTCGAATTCATAAGGAACATATGCAAACACACACACATGCACACACACACACACATGCACACATACATGCACACACACATATATATATATATATACATACATATTTATATATATATATATATGCATATATACATATACATATAAATACATGCATAGAAACACACACACACATATATACTCCCTTATATTCTCAGTCTCCCAGAATGACTCTCCTTCGTGGAAGAAATAGGGGCTGCAATAAAGGTGGAGCACTTGCAGAAAACAGCACTGCTTGGAATCGCTCGAATACTCCGGATGGTGCTCGAAAAATAAGGGGTGTTACTTTAGTTCACTGGTAGTGAACGGCTGGCACCGTAGTACATCTCCAGCGTTAGAAGCTGTGCAAGGACAATAAATAATAAAAATAATAATAATAATAATAATAATAATAATAATAATAATAAAAATAATAATAATAATAATAATAATTGCTTCAAATTTTGGCACAAAGTCAGAAGTTTTGGAAGGGGGAGTAAGTCGATGACGTCGACTCCAGTACTCAATTAGTACTTATTTTATCGATCCCGAAAGGATGAAAGGCAAAGTCGACCACGGCAGAATCTGAACTCAGAACATAAAAGAGCCGGAAGAAATGCCGATAAGTATTTCATTCGGCGTGAAAAGTGCTTTGTGATACCGTATTGCTCTCCATTTTGATGAGCCTGCAGGCGATAATGAAAGGCCACTAAAATGCATCACTACATTTAGATCATTACGTAATTAGGCACAATGCCAGTAATTTTAAGGGGAAGAGGTTAATCGATACCATAGACCCTAGTACTTTATCTATAATACTGTGTAACAGTCCTTGGGCAACAACTATTATTTCCTAATTATTTATCCTTAGAAAGTATGAAAAATGGCTAATATTTCCTTCAAACTTTGCTTTTGTTACATTTTTTGAAATCCCAAAGAATCTCTCCCAACGTGTAACTATGATGCTCCCCGACTACTTCTATTCATGATCAGAAATGCATTTATTGTCAGCCACTACTCATGATCAGAGATGCATATATTGTCAAGTGGTTAAGGTCAAGCAATCGATAAGAAAATTTGTGGTATTGAGCTGAATATTTGCTATAACGATATTTCTGCTTCAGTAACTCAGCATTTATTCTGTCTGAAATGTAATGGAGAATAGATCAGTTTTAAAACACTGATGTCCAGGGGTCACAAAAGCAAAGCTTGAAGGTAATAGCAGTCATTTCTTTTGATTTCTGGATAGAAGTAAATATAAAATAACACCTATTGAACAAAGACACAAAGAAAAAATATATAAATAAATAGAAATAAAAATTTCGTTACACAGTGCAATTAGTTACAAGGATGCTAAAATTTAGAAGGTATAACAAGAAACTATGAGACCGAATGGAATGATTGGGCGCGGCTATTTGACCGCTGAAGTTTTGGCGTGGTTGACTGGACATTCAACTTGTTTTGGTGACAGCGCGTTAGGGCACGGGAGAAAAACGTACACAAACTGGTGCGTGCAGAGAGAGAGAGAGAGAAGAGAGAGAGAGAGAGAGAGAGAGAGAGGGAGACAGAGAGAGAGAAGAGAGAGAGAGAGAGAGAGAGAGAGAGAGATAGAGGGAGACAGAGAGAGAGACAGGCAGACAGACAGACAGACAGAGACAGAGACAGACAGACAGACAGACAGAGACAGAGACAGAGAGACAGAGAGACAGGCAGACAGGGATAGAGAGGGAGAGAAAGAGGCGATAAGCGATACTACACATACAAACATAACTTGATGCTCATGCACATAAAGGGAGAGAGATAAGGAGAGATGTAGGGACGCGTTGAAGTGAGAGAAACTTCAAAACGTCTGATGCTGAATAAATCAGCGTCTGACTCGATAACGTCTCATAGCAGAAGAAGAGGAATGAAACTGAATCCATAGCACAGTTTCTTTTCATAGCAGAAGCAAATGAACCTCACATATAAGGCGTTGAAGCGATGCAATTGTTAGAGCATCGGATACAATGTGTTGCAGTATTCGTTCCGACTGTCTTCATTCTGAGTTCAAATCCTGCCGAGGTCAACTCTACTCTTCTTCACTTCAGAGTCAATAAATAAAGTACCACTAAAGCACAAGGTTCGATTTCCTCTTCGTTCCTCTCTCTCTTTCTCTTTCAGTGTTTGCCTGTCAGATCTTCTGAATCGGCCCGTTCTGTGATAGGGGGATGGGTAACAAGGGAGTGCTCACATCGGGGATCTACATTTCTTTTCACTCTGATTCTACGATGACTCCACAAGAAAGAAAGACCTTAGACATCCTGCTGATGGAACCGAGAAAGGCATGGGTATCATGGTATAATATTTTTGCTTCCACTTAATGACTCTGTATCGATCCAAAACAAAAAGCAAAGCAATATTAAAATGGGGAAAAAAATGTATGCATGCATGCATGCATGCAAGCATGTATGTATGTATGTATGTATGTATGTATGTATGTATGTATGTATGTATGTATGTATGTATGTATGTCTGTATGCATGTATGTATGTAAACAAACTATGTATTAGAATGTTATGTTTAATATAATCAGTATTGCAATGTGCTAAGAGCAAGACACTGCACAAACCTCTACTGAACGTATCTGGCGGCAGAGTGGCTAAAGCTCTCTTACTCTTGAATATAAAAGATAGAATGAGAGGGAAACAGAAAGAGATAGGAAGCTAGATAGACAGACATATATATGTGTGTGTGTGTGTGTGTGTGTGTGTATACATACATATATATATATATATATATGTGTGTGTAGAGAGAGAGAGAGAGAGAGAGAGTAAAAGAAAGAAAAGGAGATAGAAAATAATCTTGGTGAAGGGGGGTGCCGAACTTTGCGGCGGATTGTAATGCTCTTTGGTGGATTACAATTCCTAAATTGAATCTTCTCGAAAACCTGAACAGAATAAATAACAAAGAAAACATAGACCAACTTTAACATGAAAGTATAGCAGAGTGAGTGATTGAGAGAGAGGGAGGGATGGATGGAGTGAAAGGAAGAGAGAGAGAGAGAGGAGGAGAGAGAAGGATGAGGTAGGCGTGAGTGGAATAATGGAGGAATGGCAGCGAAACAAAGATCCCTGATCGGGCTTCCATTTTCAGATTATTATACACATGTAGAAAAGATTGATATAGTAATTAGGCGGTGTGAAACTGATCGATTTACTAATGTTTAAACAAATTAGAGGGAAAAATAGTCTGTAAATTGAATTAACAACAGCAACAGCGCTAACAAATCAGAGCCTACTGTATTTCAGGATTTGACAGGATTTCGAAAAACAACAAAAATAGCAGTAACAACGTCACACGCGCGCGCATACACATATACACACATACACACAGAGAAGCCAAAAGAAAGACATATACACAACAATAGTATCAACAACAAAAATAGCTGCTACAACAACGGTAACGATTACAACAACAACGACAATAACAGCAATAACATTTACAACTAGAATGATAACACCAAAATTGCTAGTTACGACAGCAAAAACTGGGCGTGCTGTCGTCACTGGAAGGTCTCCAAAAGCTCAACTTCAGATGCAGAGGGGCTGGCATGGGATCGCCAGCGATGGAGAACACTGGTGGACCTGGATCCGGTCTTCCCTACGCATGCTGTAGGGACAACCTCTCAGAACTGGTGGTATAAAGCCATCAGGTTTGGGGAGAGGTGAACGGCCCAATATACGAAGCCTGCACTTGACTGATATTTTATTTTATTGAGTCCGAACAGATGAAAGGCAGTGACGACTTTGGAGGGATCTGAACTAAAAAAAAAATTAATGAGCTTGCAAAATTCTGTTAAGCATTTGTCCGAGGTTCCAATCCAGAGCCGACAACAACAAAAGCAGTATTAGTACTGATATGAACAAGAGCAACATCAACAACACTTGGACGGACATAAACAAGGGCAATGAAGACCTACACAACAGTACAAGCCGCTACGAAATTAACAGTAATACCAGGCGCAAGAGCAGCTATGAGAATAATGGCACGAAATACGGCAATAATAAACCCCTGCAACAATAATAGTAGAGCCAGGGAAAGCAACAATAATTACAGCAAACATTCGAAAGAGTAATAACAGCTAGGGAAGAAAATTCTACTTGTACAACCAATAAAACTACAAAATAGAGCTTATGAAGTCCATGCTTAAATTAAAGCAGCCTCGTTTTGGTCACTGGACACGTCAACAGCGTCGTTTTGGAACAGGTGAAATAGCAATGTCATACGTATATGTATGGCATTGAAAATATATGTAAACAGATACAACCACACACACACACACACACACACACACACACACACACACACACACACACACACACACACACACA
>NC_068981.1:97646899-97649142 GCF_001194135.2 Octopus bimaculoides | reverse complement strand
TATATATATATATATTAATATATGTATGTATTTACATATACATATAATGTATGTGCCTATGTATATATATAATTTAAAATTAAAGCAATTGTTTTAAATATAGTTAAAGAATAACAGCGGAACATTTACTGACGGAATGACTCAATACTAGAATAGAGTTTAATTTTTTGTAAAGCTCGAGTTAGCTGGGATTTCAAGTTTCACATAACGGCTTATTTAACCGAATGTATGCGCACCTGCGTGCGTATGTATGGTGTGGTGTGTGTGTTTATGTGTGTGGGGGGTGTATGGGTGTATGTGTGGGTGTGTGTACATACATACATACATACATACATACATATCTCTATTAGCAAGAAATCTTGAAATAAAACTGAACAATGACATACATACATATGTTGATATGCGCATTTTTCATACCATGTTCCATACCATTCGAACGTGAACAGCTGTTTGGTGATGAGTTTGGTATTGGAAAACTACTTCTTTTTATAGGCAATCTATGTAAGGAACACACTTGCTCCATAGTGCTTATAATATATGTGTATATTTTAAGTCAGGTGACTCATTGCTATTCATAATATGTACAAAAATAGGGTAAAGTTACCTTCTCAAATCATATCGAATCATAAGGACCAGTTTCCCGTTTTCTATGGTGTATATATTCCCAACCTGGACGGGACGTCGGTCCGTCACAGGATTACCCATTTTTGCCAGTTGAACGAACTGGAGCAACGTGAAATGAATTGTTTGCTCAAGAACACAACGCGTCACCTGATCCTGGAATCGAAACCACATTCTTACGATCATGAGTCCCACACCCCAACCATTAATCCACGCGCCTCTACTGCTGATAACATGTAACCTAGTACAACCTGTCGCTTGGTCGGACTAAACCGACAACCCTATCAAGCCTGCTTAGTAAGGATGATGGCTTTCGATTAACACCCTGCAGAGCGAAAAACAAAACCTGCCAATGGTCGGAAGAACTCAGGTAGTGTCAACAGCCATCCAACAGCTAGGAGGGAAAAACATCAAGTCTTTGTTTAGCAGCTATCTAAGAGAAAGGAAACTCAGATGTTACATCTGCGACTTTGTTTGCACCCAATGATGTAGACTAGTTCTCTATTTTGGGGAAATGCAGAAGTTGTTTAGTGAGTGGGATTGGCCTTGTGCAAGACCTTTCCTCACTTTCAAAAGTTTCAGGCACAGCATCGCTTCATTTCTATGGCTGGCCGTAGTAAAAACAAAAACAAAAAAAAAGATCAAGACAAACAATGAAACATGCTATGATGAAATAAAGGCATTTGTCAGCATGGGAGATAACTCTCTGAATACAGACTGCGAGAGGTGCATTTCGTTGTCACATCGTCCATTTTTGAAAAAGCAGGATTAAAAGGTCACGTTGCTTTAAGACAACAATCAAATGATGACATTGCTCGAAATCTAGTTAAAACCATTATGTATATAAAACTGGCAACCTGACGGTTACGACGACGAGGGTTCCAGTTGATCCGTCAAGGAAATAGCCTGCTTGTGAAATTAACATGCAAGTGGCTGAGCACTCCACAGACACGTGTACCCATGACATAATTCTCAGGGAGATTCAGTGTGATACACAGTGTGACAAGGCTGGCCTTTGAAATACCCGTAGCACTCATTTTGCCAGTTGAGTGGACTGGAGCAACGTGAAACAAAGTGTCTTGCTCAAGGACACAACACCTTACCAGGAATTGAATGCACAACCTTAAGACCGTGAACCAAATGCTCTAACCACTAAACCACACGCCTTCACATATGTGTACGTGTTTGTGTGTGTGTGTGTATGTGTGTGTGTGTGTGTGTGCGTGTTTGTGTGAGTGTGTGTGTGTATGTGTGTATCGAACGCCGACGAAGGGAAATAACCCTGAAATCCGGATACGTTCGTGCTGCTGATCGAGGTGAGAGGGATAACTTCCCTTGGCAAACAGGACACAGTCGTGTGTCGATAAGCCAGCTGGAGGAGATGTCCTCCTGGGGCTAAAAGCAACAGTAACATCCACCCCTAGGGGTCAGCCACACTTAAGTGGCAATATACTACACTTTATCGTGCAGTTACTGTTAATACTTCATTTAGAGAATTAACATTGCTTGTTTTCACCTTTTCAATATCAGTGAAGAATTTCACTGGAAAAGAAGATATAAATTTGCCAGGTTTTTGTCTCTCTCACCAAGGTCATCAGCTGTCGAACGCCGACGAAGGGAAA
>NC_068981.1:97644900-97646257 GCF_001194135.2 Octopus bimaculoides | reverse complement strand
AGAACCAGCAAAACTGAGAAAAACATCGCAGATGTGCGTGCAGTTGTGTGAGGAAATCACCATTCGTGAGTTATCAAAGGATGTGCGGATTAGTTACGATCCAATTTAGTCCATTACCACTTAAGATTTGTGCCCAAACTGCTTTCAGCTGACCAAAAAAGACACTCAGGTTTCAGTTGCACAAGATCTTGACTGTGTCGAGAACAATGGAAACTTTTTGAAAACTTTGCGTAGGCCTCTGAGTAGGTATCGCCAAACTTTTGGCAAAATTTGATTCAAATTCTGTGCTCAGCCTCCTCTGTCTTGGTCAATGCGACGATCACACGCTACACACGTTCCTTCCAAGCACTACTGTAAACAACAGAAGTGAGCTAGAACGTTAAAACCTCGTGCGCATACATAGAAGAGTCCAATGTCAATCCGTGACGAGCGACTTCATTTTCCGTGCTTTAGCTTCGTTACTATAGCAACAGTCCGGATACTTATTGACCAGACCACGTATACACACACACATACACACACACACACACACACACATATGTACATGAACTTTGTGTAGGACGGCATTTTTCCATATCTTATGTCTTTGTGAATAACGTACTGTTATAGATCTATACCTAGCGAAGGACGTTTTTAATACCTTTGTACGTGAACCAATTTTTGCATCATAATTACTAGACTTTGAGATGAAATTTCTCGTTGCTTTGTTCTTTCACTCACTGACGAAGAATCTATGGTGTATTCGTAACTTGCTTTATAATCTTTTCTACTCTATGCACAAGGCCCGAAATTGTTGGGGAAGGGGCTATTCGATTAGATCGACTCCGGTACGCAATTGGTACTTAATTTATTGACCCCGAAAGGAAGAAAGGCAAAGTCGATCTCAGCGGAATTTGAACTCAGAATGTAAAGACAGACAAAATACCGCTAAGTATTTCGCCCGGCGTGCTAGCGTTTCTTATTTCTTTATTGCCCACAAGGGGCTAAACATAGAGGGGACAAACAAGGACAGACAAAGGGATTAAGTCGATTACATCGACCCCAGTGCGTGACTGGTACTTAATTTATCGACCCCGAAAGGATGAAAGGCAAAGTCGACCTCGGCCACACACAAACAGATAGATAGATAGATAGATAGATAGATAGATATGTAGGCAGGTAGATAGATAGATAGATAGATAGATAGACAGACAGACAGATAGATAGATAGATAGATAGATAGATAGATAGATAGATAGACAGAGAGAGAGATTGACATATATATATACATAAATTGATCACACGAACGAAAATAGAGCATTCAATCCGTAAGTTAAATGAGATATCTATAAAACGAAATACACTTTGCTATAGAAAT
>NC_068981.1:97636098-97642060 GCF_001194135.2 Octopus bimaculoides | reverse complement strand
ACACACACACACACACACACACACACACACACATTTATATATAAATGACGGGCTTCTTTCAATTTCCGTCTACCAAATACACTCACAAAGCTTTGGTCGCACCATGTATTGTGAGTGTGTGTGAATGTGTGTATATTGAACACTGTAGAAATAAAGAGAGACAACTAGATCAAACGGTAGCAGCAGTAGCAGTATTATCATCATCATTATTATTACTACTACTACTATTATTATTATTATTATTATTATTATTATTATTATTATTATTATTATTATTATTATTATTATTATTATTATCATTATTATTATTATTATTATTATTATTATTATTATTATTATTATTATTAGTAGTAGTAGTAGTGTGAAAAAGAGAGAAAGTAAGAGAAAGAAAGAGAGACAGAGAGACAGAGACAGAGACAGAGAGAGACAGAGGAAGAGAGAGGCTATGAGAGACAGTAGATGCCGTGAAGAGAATGAAAAGAGATTGGTGTTACCAACAGTGTTGATCTCAACAGAGAACCTTCTCGTGTCGGTTCTAGAAATCTAAATATCGTCTTAAATAATCGAATTATGCCAAAAGGGTGTCGTTCTAAATCAGTGGTTTCTCTGTCTTTGGTTTTTTCTTTCCTTTTTCTTTATCTTCTTTTTTTCTTTTGCTATTTGTATTTTCCTCAAACTAAAAAAATATTTCTCTTCATATATATATATATATATATATATATAGTATTATTTATTTATTTATTCATTTATTTTTGGTAAAGATAGATTCAGCCTACATCTGGGATAGACTTTGGGAAGAACAAGTGCGGAAGATGTATCGTTCTGAGAGGAAGACATGCCAATTTTCACACGAAAATGTCAGAAAATAGCATTCGTATTTTCGCAGAAAAATATTTCTTCTCCGAGAGATTGAATAGAGACAGAAGTCGTTTTGGCATTGTGTGTATGTATAGATGTACTTTTTGCATGTATTTAAATCGGTATACGTATATACACTTGTATATACGTATGTACGTATGTACGTATGCATACATACATACATGCCTACATGTATACATACACACACACACACACACACACACACACACACACACACACACACACACACACACACACACACACACATATATATATATATATATATATATATATATATATATATATGATAATATGTATGTATGTATGTATGTGTGTGTGAAATCATTTTAATGTGTGTATGCTAGTGTGTGAACTGTTTCTGTGTGTATCTCTGAGTTCATCATTGCATAAACACACACACACACACACACACACACGTACGCATGCTCGCGCACACACACATACACACGCACATACACACATATACACACACACAGACGGTCACAGACACACATTGTATAATGGCGAAAGTACGAGTAATACGTAAATGTTAATACACAGAGAGTTACATATAAAGTTACATAAATATTCACAGATCCCACACATTAACAATATATATACACTTTTACACTCAATATACACATACACACATACGTATATATAGCTAAGCACACACACTTAATATATATACATATGTGCGTGTGTGTCGACTGTATGTGTGTGTGCTATCGAGAGGGGGAGAGAGAGGGGTAGGGATTAATGTTACGTAAAAAATTTATTTGAAGATACTTTTAACACGATACGGGGTCGTCCACTGAAGGATTTGCCACTTTGATACATCTATATGTTACTCGAAGTTGCATATATACCTGAGATGATCTCGTTATGGCACTCCGAATAACAATGTTGTAGACAATAGGAAGAATATATCAATTCAAATATACGTATATGCACGCACGCACGCACGCACGCACGCACGCACGCACGCACGCACGCACGCACGCACGCACACGTATGCATTAATATATGCGCATAAATATATTGATATTTTTATACATGCACACATACATGCATACATACATACATATATACGTACATACATACATACATACCCTGTTGATGTTGAAATTTGAATGAAGGAACCTTGGATCTAGGTTAGAAACTGACACTCCATTGGCAAGAAATCTTCAAATAAAACTACATACATACATACATACATACATACATACATGCATGCATACATACATTGCCTGTTGATGTTGAAATTTCGATGATGGAGCCTTGGATCTTGGTTAGAAACTGACTCTTTCTCTGTTGGCCAGTAATTTTGAAATAAAGCTAAATAATGACAAACATGCATACATACATACATACATTCATTCATACAAACATATAGAAGAACAAAGAATACTGGTGGAACACTCCAATAAAAATATCAATTTGATGCAAACATAACAGACCTGACAGTGTTCAGTAGGACCGGGAACAAAATCATACGCTGTTGTAGAAGTCAGCAGCCCAATTGATGTGAATGTAGAATCAAAAGTCTAGGAAAAAGAGAACATTTATGGCGAATTAATGCGTAGCTTAAAGCTTTGTACCCTGATTGTAAATTCTTATTTGTAGCTATCATCATAAGTGCATTAGGTTATGCACCAGCAAATTTACACAAAAACCTAGGAATACTTGATTTCACGGAGAAAGAGCAAAAGAAACTGGTGTGGATTTTCCAAATCTAGTCTATCAGTGGCACAATGAAGATTTGTAAGACATTTCAAAAAATTCTCCATCTGAGATTCTTATGTGAATAGATGCGCACACTTCTGAACTACAATTCCCTGGAACTCACTGGGACTCCCCGTTGCTCCATATTCTTGAAAGTTTTCCGTATGAATTTCAACCCGTGAAACTTCGAACTGAGCATTAAATGCACAATGAAGTACAAGAATTCTCCGCTCAGGAGACGTTTGCCACTTGATGCAAATTGATCTTGGCTCATGTTATGTTGAACGTGCCATTGCAGACTGATTTTATTTAATCTTGTCTTGTTGAAGTCACCAGTTTTCTTAACTCTGCCAATACACGAATCTTTTACTTGTACAATTCTAGTTTTGAAAATCTCTTCATCCTGTTACAAGGCAGAAGATCAGTATGAGAGGTTTACAATTTTTGCGGTTCTTTGATCTCTTTCATAAATATGTTCACTATGTGGTTAAGAGCTCCTTTTGCAACTACGTAGTTCCTAATTCAGGTTTACTGCGCGGCACTTTGAGGAAGTGTCCTTTACTATAGACCCGGGCTAACCAATGCCTTGTGGATGAATTTGGTTGATGGAATCTGTGTAGAAGCCCGTCGTATGTGTGTGTGTTTGTGCTTGTTCCGCATCACCACCACCTGTTGAGAACCGGTACTGGTATGTTTATTTTTTTCACTTCTTTCGTGGATTTCCATGACTCTGTCGCTATCCGATTCCATTATTATGAATTTGAATTGAGAGCTTGAATCTTTCATTGGCTGATTACACAGTCGTCACTCCGTTAGGTGTTTTCAAAATACTCGTATACATATGTTTACGTTTTCGTAACTAACCGGTTCGGCAAAAGGGACCGATAAAATAAGCACCAGGCTTTGAAAAATAAGTACTGGAATCGATTTCTTGGACTGAACCCTTTAAGGAGGTGCCCCAACATGTCTGCAGTCCAATGACTGAAACAAGTAAACGATAAAAGATTAAAGATTAAAAGAAACCTCGGCATTTCTAAATAGCTAAGCGTGATGCCCACTGGAGAACAGAAACAATACCGTACCGTAAGTAGGATTAGAACTTGAAATGTCTTCTCGAAATATCGGCATCTACTAAGCATCTCAACTTTTTAGTAGCTTAGTAGTTAGATTCTTTAGTTTCATCACCTCCAGACAAAGAAGTGGCTTCGCTCTCTGATTTAGCAACATGGTTGTCGTGATCTGGATTGTAGCACCACATGATAATTACATGACCTGAAAGAAGCAGACGTTTTGCGTTATCTCCGTGTATTAGACTTGAACATTTACGTTCTGAGGATGGCTCTCGTCTTAATTAATAAAAATTAGAATCCTTCACGATATCGTTGAAACTTTATCCAATCTCACCGACCCATTCTGAATGGTCAAATTGTAGATATTTGAGCTGATAACACGTCCTTTCTGTCTTTTTATTTTGCTTGTGATCGATCTTTCTAAAAGCAGATCGGCACTGTTCTTGAACATTATCCCTCCAGTTAGTAAGTCGACTTTTATTTAGCTGCTACTAGTGAGACTAGCTTTGACTAATGGCACTAATCAAAAGCTCTTCCTAACACTAATTGGTAATGGAGGGAGTGGGACAGAAGATATGTCACTAATGGTCAATTGGTAGCTTATTAATAACTAGTCGTTTTGTATCTGCTGGATGATGAATCAGGGAATCTCTTTTGGGACCAATTTGACCCCGAAATCTCCATACATAACTGAAAGTCGTTGCTACAAAACTCCACTACTACACTTGCTATTCAATCCCAACCATCACCCTAACATACAATCTACTATCCACCACTTTTAGTCTCGTACTACTCACAACCCAGTATATAACCCCCACTTCTCTATTACCACCACATCTGCATTTGCTTGTAGAAGCTACTAAGAATTTTTCCTCGTACTTGCACCCATCACGATTAACAGTACAATTCTTATAGACATCTGTCTCTCACCTCCAATAATAACTAAATGTACTATCCCCTACTCATGTTATTCCCTACTGCTACTAGTATTTGCATGGTACAGGCGAGCTGGCAAAATCGGTAGCACGTCTGACAAAATGCTTTGCAGCATTTCGTCCGTTTTTACGTACTGATTTCAAATTCCACCGAGGTCGACTTTGTCTTTCATCCTTCGAGATTGATGAAACATGTACCAGTTGAGTACTGGGATCGACGTCATTGACTAGGCTCCTTCCCCTACATTTCAGACCGTCTGCCTATAGTAGAAAGGATTACACACGCAACAATCACAACTCATCTATCTACCCACTTACTTACTTACTTACTTACCTATTTACCTACCAACCTACCTACCAGCCTACCTACCTATCTACCAACCAACCTATTTATTTACCTTCCTACCCTTACCACTACTAACAACAGAGCTTGCAAAGCTAGCCACCTACCATCTCTCTTCATAAATACTAGCACTACTACAATACCAAATAACCACCTACCCTCCACCACCATCACCACCACAACCACTTCCGACTCCACTAACCACACAAATAATCTCTTGTCTCCTTCCTTATACACTTATTTGTTTCTCCACGTGCAGACCTTGTCCATCAATCCATCAGTCTTAGGTAAAACTAATATGGTTTCAAGGATATCTGAGTCCCTGGCAGCTCTGCTTGAAATAATTCTGTAATTTTCAGTGTCCATAGCTAATTACCAGTTTCATTCCACAATACTAGCACCATTAAATTCTCTTGTGACCATTATTATATTTCGTTTGGTCAATGATCAACAATGTTAGTATATTGTGGCCAAATTCTAACGTAGGCTGAAGACCAATGTATGACGGAAACAACTTTAACGCACCAACAGCATCGTACAGACAATACATTCACTAAACCTGTTTCATTCTTTTGAGACAGTAAGGTTTTTAGTATGCTCAATATGAAGCAAATATACATGAAAGACTTATTTCTTTATTGCTTAGTTGCTGGACTTTCTACTATGGAACTATAAGGCTGTCAAAGGAGTTTAGTAAATTATTATCTAAGGGAATGGATCCTTTTCTTTCAGAATACCTGATTTCTTCATTAGCAATTTAGTAGAGCTATTTTATTATTTCTTATGAACTGCCGTCCCTCGTAGCTACTTTCTTTTGGTAATTAATACTAATTTACTAGCATTACTCTAGGCTAACATTCCATATTTTTACGCATGACAGTACAATGGAAAAATTATGGAGCTACACATTTACAAGGATTTTTTTTCTTTAGCAAAACAGTTTTTCATATATGCATCTTGTTCAAATTTCCATACCGAGTTCGTTTTGAGAGGCAGTATTCCTGCTCTAATCCTTTTATATATATATATAT
>NC_068981.1:97630764-97635891 GCF_001194135.2 Octopus bimaculoides | reverse complement strand
TATATATATATATACATGTATGTATGTATGTATGTATGTATGTATGTATGTATGTATGTATATATGTATGTATGTATGTATGTATTGCTTATAATTAGTTAGTGAGTAGTGAAAATACTTTGGATATACTTTAATAGTACTGGGATGTTTTTGTTTTGTTTTAGTGTTTCTGTAATTACCGTAAAGTATATTACGACTGAATCTATCAAATACAGGCAACAGCTCGACGATTGAACAGAATATGTTCTGAAATTTCATCAGAATAAAAGAGGAAGTTTAAAGTGTTCAAAGTGGAATGGTAAAGAATAACTATAATTTCACAAGTAGTATCTCCATTTTCTCTTAATCTTTATAATTTCAGCTGTATGCGAATGGTAATCTGTGTAAGATTGTTAACATAGAAGAGTGTTTGACATAAGCGGAACATTTGTAGGTAGAATGTCTTCATTGGATTTTTCTTTGGCCGATTCATTTTCTGTTAGTTGATAGGGTCTGTTACTTGACTTTTCATTGCCAGAGGTATTCTGTTCTGGGTGATCAACGTACTGACGTATAATCAACGTTGTGTGACTAAGTTCCAATTCTTTTCATCAACAAACAAAACGCGCAATAGAGGGGTCCTACTCAAGAGAAATTCAGCTTTATAACACAGCATTACGTAACATGTTTAACATCACGACACTCTGCTATCTATCCTGAGGGTATAATAGGCTGAACATAAACGCTATTGTTTTATTGCAGCTAAAAGTTGCAGTTTTGCACGCAGTCATATGCTATATGAAAAAAATATTAGCCGCACATTTGACATAACACCATTTATTTTAGTTAACTACTTTTTTCTTTTACTTTTTATCTTCTCATGTATTCTCTCCCAAACCTTCTTTCGTACTTTTTTAATTATCATCTACCTATTTGTATTTTTTTCTGGTATTTCTTCAAATGATAGAAACTTGCGAATGCCATGGCTACTATCTCTTGCTTGGAAAAAGAACACTTGATTTTAGAACATTTATTCAAGATATATAGTATAAGAACATTGGGTCTTTTGATTGTGTCAGGAGATAAAGTAAAATATAGCAACAATGACTAACAATGTCGAAAACCATCATGTCTGCTTCAATGACATTTAAAGAATGGAGCAACTGAAAAGCGAAATGTAACAAAGCGCTAACTGAATCGAATAATAACATTTACATACAGTGTCTACGTTTTCGACCAGCCGTTTTGATATCACACAGGTCTAACCCAGCTCCAGGAGAGATTAGCAGGGTTATTCTACTGTATTAATAACAACAACAGCAACAATAATAATTGCAACAACGAGTTAATTAAACCTCTTTGTGGTTGTTGATCCTTCTAGAAATGGCAAATAAGTTTCCCTCAGATCTTCGCCCAAGTATCTTAATCCATCACCTCCCATAATTCTATTAACTGGAATTTTTTTATGAATCTTTGATTTCTAGCATAAAACAGCCTTGGAAACACGCTGGAATGATCAAAATAACATTTCAAAATAACATTTTAAATAGAAATAAGCGAGATATTGGGTGAAAAATTAGCAAACTTCATTTGAATATCAGAGAAATATACCTAGTAGATATAGCAAAAAGGTTAGATATGTGTAAATATAAATGGGTTAGACAAGCAAAAACACATTGGATAATTCTGGAATGGTTACGGCTGAAACGTCTTTGATCATATGTATACTTGATCAGGCTTTGACATGGGGCTAAACAACAACTACGATTATTACATCATAACCAACAATAATAGCGATAGCATTTGAAACCAAGTATATCCAAATTCCATCGTCAGCACCTTGACAGTTCATCGACAACAAATAGAAGTATGGCCAGATGATAGAACTTTTGGATAACAAGTATGTTAGATAACAAAAAGTCCGATCATATTTAATATTCTCACCACAAATTTCCTTCATGTAAAATGACTGGCAGCGAAATAATTAATACATGAACGTAATGTATAATTTACATTGTGTTGTATTTAATTTGGTTCTACATCAATAAAACACACGGAAGATCAATAGCTCTTTACTCATATTTGAAATTCTTTTCAAATTTTCGTTCAATTTTGAAGGAAAATCTCAAACATTTTAGATCACTTTTTGTTTTCTTTGCTATGTTGATAACAAAGCATTCGTCACCATCATACCATCAAAATACAGAGCAAAAATGTAGAGAAGTATGTAAGAGAAGCATTTTTCAAGTGACATAATACGATAGTTTTGTAGAAAGAAAAATGCTGTATTGTATAACATATTAGAGGGGGAAATTATTTCGTTGAAGTTTGTTGAATCAATGAAAACGAAGTTACGTGCTTGGAAAGTCAAAAATCTATATACATGCAGAGCGGATCATTGCTGAAAAATAATTGGCCAAAGATTAAGAATACAAATATGATGTAACAATAAAAAGATAGGAAAAATATTCTATTATGATATGAAGAGATTGAGAAAAGATAAAAGAAAGACATGGACGTAACGAAATCTCGATGTAGAATACGAAATCAGGGAGTAGGAAGAAATAAACTCAATGAACTAAATTACATTTTGGTAATAATAATAATAACAGTAGTAGTAGTAGTAGTAGTAGAAATCTTTTCTACTACAGGCACAAGGCTTGGGATTTTGTACGGAGGGGCTATTCGATTACATTAACCCCTGCGCTCAACTGGTTCTTATTTTCATCGACTCCGAAAGTATGAAAGACAAAGTCGACCTCGGCGGAATTTGAACTCAGAATGTAAAGCCGGACGAAACGCCGCTAGCCTTTTGTCCGGTGTGCTAACGATTCTGTCAGTTCACTATCTTAGCAATGACAGCAAATTTGGATTGAGAAGATTTGTTGATTAAATTTAGATTGAGGAGATTAGTTGATTAAATCAACCCCATAACTTATATAAAGTACCAGTGCTTGATTGATACTTTATTTTATCAATCCTGGAAGGATGAAAATCTTAGTATACTGCAGCAAGATTTGAACTCAGAATATAAAGAGTCATTACAAAATGAACTTATGCATTTTGCCTGATGCTCTAACGATTCTGTCTTCCTTTTGACAACATAAAGAAGCCAGGAATAGCTATTTTATGCTGTCAAAACTGAACGAAAATTTGAAAAGAAATTCAAATATGGATGCCAGAAAAATATGTCCTGTGTATCACATGTGATATATAGGATAGGAAAAGGATTAATAAACATGCTGTATTTCTTGAATGAAGTGGGGATCCCGAAACGTTAGAATTCTGCTATTTCTTGTTACACAAGTTTATTCTATTTTTAAGTGTTTATTTTTGTGAAAAAAAAACAAAAAAACTCACAGTAAAGTAAACGCAATGATGGCTGGGGAACTTTTATAGTTACATATATATGATATAAATATGAGTGTTTTGGAAGTCATTACTCTTTATTTCATCGTTATCTGCAAATACTTCAAACAGGTTGCTATCAAACATATATTATATATTATGTTAATAACAATAGGTACTATATTTAAACCTTAACATCATGGATAACGTGCCCACTGTCATTAAGCAAAATTACTGTGCCGACTTCATTCTGTTACTGTAAAACACATAGGCATACAACTTGAAATATGTTTCTTATCTTCCAACAAACATCTTTCGCCTCTATTGAAAAAAATATATCTTTCTCTTCTATCGAGTTTCATCTGTTGCCATACACTGCAAATGACATAAGGAACTATTTTCATTCTTCACTTTTATACTCAATGTAAAACGTGCATTTTCCAGAAGAACCGACATTTATTTGCTCGCCTTTCGTGTTTAATTAGTTGCAATTTATAGCAGCCTTCTTTTGCTAACCTTAAGCTTTTTGCTTGCCGTGTGTGAGGTTTTCCTTCGATTTTCAGATATGTTCGTAGATGTAGGCGAAACATAGCATGAGAGAAACAACAGCAGCATTATCTATCACTTTCAGTTCACACATCTACTAGATAAATACTGACAACGTACTTAAAACGTATGTTGCCCTAGGAAGCCGAGCTGTGGCGATTCAAACACCATTTGCTATATAGATTCCAGCAGCTACAGAGAGACAGCGCGTCAGAATATATACGCAAACATACACGTACATATACATTATTACACATATGTTTACATATACATATCCATATACGTATGAGTGTGTGTGTGTGTGTGTGTGTGTGTGTGTGTGTGTGTGTGTGTGTGTGTGTGTGTGTATGTGTGTGCAAATATATCAGCTTCGGTTGAGGAAAGAGTACGCATGTGAAAATATATGCGAATACATACATATTTAATCAAATATGTATGCATATATAATAGTATATCTATTCATAAATAAATACAAGTCTTTCTACTTACCTACCCGCCTACACATCCACTTCCCTACATATCTACCTACCTACTTACCTACCTACCTACCTACCTACCTACCTACCTACCTACCTACCTACCTACCTACATACATACATACATACATACACACATACATACATACCAACAACATATCTGAAAGCATATAAAACAAGCATATATATATATATATATATATATATATATATGTGTGTGTGTGTGTGTGTGTGTGTCTGTATGTATATATGTATACACATATATACATACATATATTTATATATACATATATACATACATATACTGGTCTCATGTTTCTTATAGCAGCAGTAGCAGTAGCAGTAGCAGCAGCAGCAGTAGTAGTAGTAGTAATAGTAGTAGTAAAAAATAGCAACAACAAAAACGACTAAAACGGCGACGACAACGGATCCGATGGCGAGAACGACAGCAGCAACAACTCAACAAAGACACCAACAAAAGCAATAAAAAAGAAGAAGAAAAAGAGAAAAGTAAAGAAACGAAAAGAAAAAAAAAAGGAGTTGCAATACGACGCTTTCATATATTGCCGCTGTAAACAGCAATAGAATTTCTTCAGCAGACGGAGACTGTCGAGTGTGCTATCTTATGTAGTCTTAGTGACACGTTCAGCCACTAACTATTTCATTTCGACTGTCGGTCAACACATGATAAGCTTTTTGCCTTAATAGAAGCTCAGGCTGGCTGATGGAGATCTGTGATCTAATTGGATTTATATATATATATATATATTTATATATA
>NC_068981.1:97629228-97630321 GCF_001194135.2 Octopus bimaculoides | reverse complement strand
AATAATAATAATAATAATAATAATAATAATAATAATAATAATAATAATAATAATAATAATAATAGTAATAGTAGTAGTAGTAATAATAATAATAATAATAATAATAATAATAATAATAATAATAATAATAATAATGATAATAATAATAGCAATAGTAATAATAATAATAATAATAATAATAATAATAATAATAATGATAATAATAATAATAGTAATTGTAATAATAATAATAATAATAATAATAATAATAATAATAATAATAATAATAATGAAAAAAAGTCATCAGAGGGGCGATGCATACCCTGCGGGCAGATAAACATTTTAGCGAATTATGGTGTGGCTTACAATGCGTTGCTTACCCATGCTTTTCAATTGAACTGAATTATTATTTTCTTTTTTAAGCATCAACATTATAGGTATTTATACTCCGCTGAAATTTTAAAAAATCAACTGGTAAATAAACGAAACCCTCGAATCCATCAGAGTACACGCAAACACACCGCGCGCGCCTACACACACACTCACAAAGTCGCACATGTATGTACCCACACGTGTCTACGAGCATTGGTACACCATGATCTATACACACACAGACGAGGGTCGATTCATATGAAAAAGAAAGTGAACAAAATAATATGATCACTTGCTTATCGGGAAATTAGTAAGTTCGGTTAAAATTTTTTTTTTCTTTTTCTTAAGTATCACCATTATAGGTCTTCATACTCCAGTGAAATTAAGAAATGAAGTCGTAAATGATATGACAACGTGCTTATCGGGAAATTTGTAAGTTCGATTAAAAAAAAAATTCTTTTAAGATAATCAAACTAAATGTTAATCATTTCGAGCCACTCACCCAATGAGTATTTTTGCCAAATGTGGTGAAAATCCGTTCAACCGTTAAACCAGTAATTTTGAAAACACACAAACAGACAAAGATGAGAATTACAGTACCTTGCTCTCGATCACGCGCGCAGAGTAATAATAATAATGGTGAGAAGAAGAAAAAGAAGTGTATATGTATGTTTATATATTTATAAGCACCTGCACTCCTACCCATATATATATATATATATATATATATATATATATATAT
>NC_068981.1:97624655-97629218 GCF_001194135.2 Octopus bimaculoides | reverse complement strand
TGTGTGTGTGTGTGTGTGTGTGTGTGTGTGTGTGTGTGTGTAAATATAAACACACACACATTTATATGTAGATAGATAGATAGATAGATAGATAGATAGATTGATTGATTGATTGATTAATTGTTTGATTGATTGATTGCCTGTTTGATTGATTGATCAGAGACAGAAAATGGAATTTACGTTATGCCTTATTCATATGTACGACAATTGTTTCGACTTAGCCCGCACCCGTACCTTACAGGTGAGGTGTTGTACAACCAATTACCTTGCATCCCAGATGAAGATTGCGTCTTTTTAGGTGAGTTTTTGAACCGGTACCTGGTTTTTTCTCTTCGACGTTTTTACTTAGCTCTACATCAATACATATCTAAGTAGCTTCTGCATTTTAGTAGTTCTCATAGGAATGTAAGAGGGAACACACACACACTCACATATGGATGATGTATGTATGGATGATGCATGTATACATATAAACATACATGCAGCGGATTGCTTCAAACTGACATGTATCTTCAGTGCAAATATTGGTGCATTATATCATATCATGCTTGTGCATATCGGGAAAAGTAGTGTTTGAAATTTGCTATATTATTTCCTAGACCGAAAGTTAGTGAGCTATGAATAAATTGAAAATAGATATAGGGAAGGTATTTGTTTCTTATCTTTTTCGTCTTAAAAGCACAGGATCATTTGATGTGGAATGCAAATATTGGGTTAGATTCCTTTTGAAACACTTTCATTTAGGCTGTTTCTCAGTTTCAGCAACTTTGTGTATATGTCAAAGTTTATTTCCCCCAGGGAAGCTATGATGGGGCCGAAATATCGATATTATTCTTTGAACTCATGGCGCAAAGAGTCAGAACAAATACTGCAAGGTATCTATCACTTTAACGTCTCTGCCAATGTATCCCTTATGATGGAAATAAACTCAGCAAAACTTTTATGAACTTATTCAAATTATCTAGTCTTAAAATTACAATAAATACAAATGTAAAAAGTAGTAAATTACTCTATATAAGTAAATACCATCCACATCATAAACTTAATGAAAATACAATTTACATAAATATCGGTTCCAATCACCCAGCTGCAATCAGTAAAAATATCGTTAACAATATTAATGGCTGCATCTGCAATCTATCATCAGTTAAGAAATTTTCTAATTCTACAAGGCTGAAACATAATATAATATAATATAATATAATATAATATAATATAATATAATATAATATAATATATAGTATGATAATACCTTGAGGAGATCTGGCTTCAGCGACAATTTAGATTACACACAACCTTCCTAGGCTAGATTCATCAAATGCTAGAACAGGGAAATAATATAATTCAACCCACCATTCAGTTTAAATGTGGCTACAGATATAGTTAGATGATTCTTAACCTTAATAAATGCACATTTTTCTGCATTCAATACGTAAGAATTTCGTTAAAGTAAGCTTGGCATTCATTCGTAATAATGTATAAATCTATAAGAAGTGCTTCGAGAGAGAGCCGGTGTACAGAGCAAAAGATTCAGACGTGAATAGCACAAAGAGAATATATATAGACCTTACCGAAAACTCTTGCAAGCTCTAGTTTAGACGGTTTATGAATTCGTTACAACATAATAATTCTACCTCATTGTCAAAATATATCTTGCAGGTGTAAGATCAAAAATTGAAAATCTTCCAATTTGGTGGAGTACAGCCGCAAAAGCAAGTAAATACGATGGGTTGTTGCAACTAATGCAAATTCTATATTTCTGAAAGGTTTAAAATATTGACTGTACCTACCAATATTCTAAACAGAAAGCAGGAAACCAAGAAATTCAAATTACAATCTTTTGAACACATTCCTATGTTATTTATATTCAGGTTACAAGCTGGTTAAACACCTAACTCAACTTGGGACAGCATCCAGAAATCTCAACATCTATATCCTAGCATTCACAGCATATCCCCCATCTCCCTTGTGCTCCTTTACACATCATTGCAATGCCTTCTCATCCCTACTTTCCTTTGATTTTCTTTCTTTTTCTTTCTCTCTTCTTTCCTTCCCTTCAATTTATTCTCACTTTCATTTCTTTCTCTCCTCTTCCAATCCTGTTTCCTACTCTCGTATTCCTTCATTAATTCCACACTCTATTGATTGAAAGTTACTTCTTTGTTTATGAGTGTATCTGCCATCTGAAAACTTAACACGTCTTACTAGAAGCATCGTCATAAGCTTTTACATATACATTCAAGATTGGACATGAACGTCATATACTATAGCTCTTCGAGTGGACTAACAAGATGCAGGTTTAGTCTCACCTCACGTGCAATTCATGAGCAGGAGTAGTGGGGGAGCATCATAGTCAGGGGTTGAGAAGAATTCTTTGGGGTTTGATAATGTGTTTTTAGAACGTACACGAGAATGGTAAATATTTCTTCATACTTACAGACACAAACCACATTTAATAGCGACATTGAAAGCACGACCTCAATCTAGGTTCAATCAGTAAAGATAGATTTATGAACGATCACACACATACATGTACGCGCACGCGTACACCCACACACACACACACACACACTCACACCCACACACGTATATTTCTTTCATTTGTAACATGTGTCTTCATCACAATAAGTTTTATATCTTAGCATTCAACTCTAACTCGAGAGAATCTTATTAATTCCACCAACGAAAAACAATGTAGTTGAAAACAAACTCATAAAGATGACAGACTAACGACTCACTGAATCGCTGGTTTTCGGATTTGAATATCACTGGATTCACACTTCGTTTCCTCTATAACTTTGTCAATAACATAAAGACATCTAACATGTAAATGAGTACAAGGGAAAGTTACTCCAATGCCCAGAAACAATCAAAGCATTACATCTGCCAGCACCTCACAGGTTTGGTATGCTATCTTAAAATCGTCCCCTTGTAAAGAAGAGGGTTCCAGTAAGCTTACTTACTCTAAATATAGACAGAAATAATGAACAGGTCAGTTGGATAGATTAAACTGTGCTGTCTCACTTTAATTTCACTTCCATCAATTTTTCCATGTAGAAAGACTTTTTCCGAAACGTTGGCAAATCCGGTATGCTCTTTTTTTTTCTTTGTCAGTTTTATTAACTAATACAAGCGTTGCCGGCACAAACCAATACTCATCGTATATATATATATATATATGGGTGTGTGTGTGTGTGTGTGTGTGTGTGTGTGTGTGTGTGTGTGTGTGTGTGTGTGTGTGTGTGTGTGTGTGTGTGTGTGTGTGTGTGAGTGAGTGTGTGTGTGTATACATATACTGAGGTTGATTTACTCGATTATACATCAGAACTACTATTATTTCATTTAAATTTCTCTTGGTTGTGTTATTTTTATAATTTCATATAAAAACAAGCATTGATATACAAATATTTTGTGTGTGTGTGTGTGTGTGTGTAAATTTAAGTCTAAATTATTTGAATTGAAATTTTTGACATTTTTGACGTCATGTGCACACAAGTTTTGACAACTGTTAGTTGTCTTTCTTCACTTCTGTAACAGAAAAAAAGCAAAAACAAAAACAATAAAGAATGAGAAATTCTGGAAGCAGAATATAAAAATAATTAATTAAATGCTTTTAAAATGAGCCCAAACCACAGACTAAGGTACATAGCAACAGAATAATAAATACATATTTTTCCACTCGGTAAAAATAAAATTTAATAAGTGAAAATAATTCAATTTACTTATTTTACGACCGTCCACGCCAATAAAGATAGACAAACACACTCGGAAATGCATCACAAAATACATAACACATGCATATGAACATACATACATACATACATACATACACACATACATACATACACACACTCATACATACTCATACATACATACATACATACATACATACATACATACATACATATGTGCATATGTAGATACATTTATACACGGATACACATAACATGCATACATGCATACATGCATACGTACATTCATACATGCGTACAATAAACATACATATGTACAAATGTATGTAAGTACATATGTACGGACAGGCGGACAGATATACATAAACGAAACACCCCCACCCATATATCTGAAACTGTCAACGTGAGAAAACTCCTCAGGGGAGATAATTGTGTAATGCGGTTTTGTCATGAAATAAGAGCTAGCTTTATCTGAACATAATCACATATAACTAACTATTAGTATCTGACTAGATTCTTGCGTGTGAAATAAACCGTAAGCATATTCAAATGTGTTCTATCAAATTTCTCTCTCTCTCGCTTTCAACTTCACTCATTCTTTTACTGCCCCCCCCCCATCTTTCTCACCACTTCTTCCCGTCGTTCTTTTTCTTCCTCGTTCTTTGAACATGATTTTTCCTCTATCTTCGGCACGGTTTCGATCAAGCGAAGCTATCGAAGGAAACTTGTAGTTTTCAAATGCTTCACATGTAGTAAATATATTCAGCACCTTTTAACGAGGTCTGCGAGAAATTTGTGTGAAATTTCCTTGGCGTGGTGTCAACACTGTAAGAAACTTTAAGGAAAGAACACACACACACACACACACACA
>NC_068981.1:97622988-97624347 GCF_001194135.2 Octopus bimaculoides | reverse complement strand
ATATACATATTTATATATGTACACATATATATATATATATGAATGCATACACATATATAAACACACATGCATATCACATATAATCATATGCATATAATATGCATGCGTACGCATACACATGCTTATATTTAAAAATATGCCTACATATATTAAAAGAAAACATTGTGTCTGTATATATGTGCGTGGCTGTGCGCGCGCGAGCGCGCGTGTGTGTGTGAAATAAAAAATAAAAATGCTTTGCGCCATGCGCAAACTGTAGCGGTTACTTAAAGATACTACAAGTTTTTCGTTCTGGTAGTGACTAAAATTAACGCAGTATTCTAAGGAGTCTTCTGTATTTTCAGTAAGCGTTTCGAGGTCACAGCTGTTTCGCCCTTTTAGTGTGTGAGCTTTACGTCTCTTTTATCTTTAAATTGTTTCAGTCGTTGGACTGTGGCTATGCTGGGGCAGAAATACATCCAGCTTGAAGGGTTTAGTCGAACAAATCGACCCCAGTGCTTTTTATTTTTAAAGCCTTGTACTTATTCCATCGGTCCCTTTCGCCGAACCAGTAAGTTACGGGGCCGGAAACACACCGATACCTGTTCCCAAGAGGTGGTGGAGGACAAAATGAAACACACACACACACACACACACGTGTTACGCTATGAATTAGAGCACGAGGAACGTTTGTATAATGGATGCATTTCGTATGATATATTACGCTAACTTAAAACGTACGTGTTAAATGATTTCCAAATAACACTATTTGGTTTGACTTCATTATTACAAGCGTTACATACATACACACACACATGTATGTATATATATATACACACACACACACACATATATACTTATACACATGCATATATATGTATATATACATATGCATACATACATACATACATGCATATATATATATATATGTGTATATATATATATATATATATATATATATATATATATATATACATCGAATATAATAAATGCGAAGACTAATTTCTGTGTGTCAGTGTGTCACATTTCGACCCTCCTCTCTCACTATTCATTGACACTCCTACTATTGCTCATGCTGGAGTGAGAGTAATAGTAGGCATAGAGATGGTAGTAGATTGACGGTTGTAATGGTAATGGGGTGATAGTAATAGTTTGATCTGTAGTTGTGATAGAGGCGGAAGTGACGGTGATGATGGGGGTGATGATGATGGTGGAGGGGAAGGCGGTGAAGGTATTGATGGTGATGGTACGTGTATGGCAGTTGTGTTTGTGATGGTGGTGGTACTGGTGATAGTAATAGTTTGATCTGTAGTTGTGATAGAGGCGGAAGTGACGGTGATGATGGGGGTGATGATGATGGTGGAGGGGAAGGCGGTGAAG
>NC_068981.1:97618632-97622316 GCF_001194135.2 Octopus bimaculoides | reverse complement strand
TACATAGCATGAGTATAGAGGGATATATTATCCGGGTGGATACCGTGGTGGCTCTCAGTTATGTTCCAAGTTACGGCTCAACCACATCGATTAGTGTTTGACGTATATGACTACTATTACGTGTGTGTGTATAAATCCCTTTACTGATTAGCATACACTCACATACACGCAAAGAAACACACACACACACACACACACACACACACACGTATACACACTCTCTCTCTCTTTTGTCTCTAGTATCGCACTCTGTTCCCCTTTGTTCTTAACCATATATACCTCACAGTTACCAATCTGACAAATTAGCCTGTCCAGCTACATTCGAGACATTATGGCACTGTTGTTTGGTACTGCTGTTTGGCACTGTTGTTTGGTACTGCTGTCTGGCACTGTTGTTTGGTACTGCTGTTTGGCACTGTTGTTTGCCGCAGCAATCTTGGCACCGCATATTTGGTGTTCATGTTTCAAAGTTGACTTATTTGGGATCAATCGTTTTACTGTTTCTCTCGTTCTGTACCGCTTCCTCGATGTCCTTCAATCCCTCTCCCTCTCTCTCTCTCTTTGTGTTTATGTGTCTGAGCGTCTTATCATGTCTCTATGTATACGTAATATCTCTCTTTCTCTCTGTCCCTAACTCTTTCAGTCTCTCTATATGTGTATATTTCCACGCACGCGTGCGTCTGTGTGTGCGCGAGTGCATCTATGTGTGCGTCTGTTTGTGTGTGTGTGTATGTGTGTGTGTGTGTGTGTGTGTATGTGTGTGTGTGTGTGTACGTGCGTGCGTGCGTGCGTGCGTGCGTACATGCGTGCTTGTTTGTCTCCAGCACCAAAAGAATGTCTCTAAAACAGTCAAATCGTCAGCGTCCACACTGCTACGCCCGATCGTCTCATTCCATGTCCAGCTATTTTTTCACTTGCTTGCATGTGTACGCCTGACTGCGTGTTTCCTCCACATCCTCTTTCTCCTCCTCATTTTCTCTCCATCTTTGTAAGTCTACTCCGTCCTCTCTATCGGCACCATATAGTCCAATTACTTTATACAGTTGTCAGTAAGAGTAAAATCTCCTATATTCTAGAACAGGGGTTTTCAAACTTTTTGACTTGCGGACCCCTTTATATTTCAGGCTTTACCTTAGGGACCCCCTTATAAACGCTTATGAAATTTATACATAAATATTTGCTTAAAACAACATATATTTTTACATTTATTTATTTAACAGTATTTAACAAATAGGTTTAATGTCAATTAAAAGAGTTCGATTAAAAAACATATATAAAATCAAATTGTCCATAAAAAGTATTTGCTGTCCACGGACCCCCTGTCTTGTCCTTGCGGACCCCCTGTGGTCCGCGGACCACAGTTTGAAAACCCCTGTTCTAGAAGGTAACCAAAGCTATTTCTTCAATACCAAGAATCAGCGCCGCTACAACCACACACACCATTACGACTACCAGCACCAGCAAAACTACAACAGTATAGTATCGACACATGGTTGGCCGTGTGATTAATAAGATCTTTTTGCATGCTTTCGTGTTCGATCACATTGTGGGCAGCCGTAGGCAAGGAACTTTTTAACGATCGCCTCAGGGTGAGAAACACCTTATGAGTGAAATTTAGTAGACATTAAGTTTGCAGAAGTCCATCATTTACATGATGTATAGATGTACACAGACGTGTGCACGCGCACGCGCACGTACCCAGACATGCACTTACATATACGAGGTGCATTCCAGAAGCCCTGAGACTTATTTTTAGCTGAGACAGTTACAACTCACTAAAATTATTATAATTTTAGTATATTGTTATTACACATCTAATAAGCTGACCTGCCAACTTTTGTTATTTCAAATTGAAGATGACTGTGACAACACTTTGAACACATCCTACTAAACACTGCTTATCTCGGCTAGTTTGTGGAATGCAGTCGGGGCATGAAGACAATTTGGACGCTACAAAAACTTATGAAGTGCTCCAAACTGTTTACCTGTATGAGCTGAACTGGCACAAGAAGCTAGGCGAAGAAAATCCATCGGAAAGTTCATTACTGTCCCCTTTTCTACAGCAAGAGCATCATCTACATCCACTTGGTTCCCTTTGGGCAAACAGTCAACAGAGTGTACTTTGTGGAGATTTTGAGGGAGTTCTGGGTGAGATTTCATCGCAAAAGGCAAAAGTACCTACACCAGAAAAATGCGCCAATCCACAATTCCATCAAGATAACCAACTACTACAGAGATATAGGTATGAAATCTGTCCCACACCCTCCCTAGAGGTCAAATATTGCTTCCTCTGATTTTAGGTTGTTCCTCAAGCTGCAGGAGATGAAGGAGACCCTGACCAGAATCCTGGAGCACGAGTGTGTGAGCGTGCGTGTGTACCTCCTTACATGTGTGTGTGTGTGTGTGTGTGCATGTGTGTACTAATTCTGCAGGACAATATGTATACTCAGAAACTTTCGCCCATTTATGGTAAACATTATTTAACAATCAGTATTCATTAATTTAACATTTAAATTCGTTTAATAATATTCACAATAGATAGAAATTTCTGTTTTTTTTCAAACAGTTGCTCTCGCAGGCAAATTAAATAAAATTTGGGATTTTGCGGAAGGTCAAAATTGGTAACACAAACAGGACAGTGAAAACAAATAGGAAGGGCTGCTAAGCCTAAACGAGATTGAGGTGGCGAAAGCGTAAATCAAGTTTGCACAGGATACAGACAAGAACACGTCTTCCTTGTTCCAGCTACGTGACCATCGGTCATCTTTCTTTCTTCTCCGAATTTTTGTTTCTTTCTTTCTCTCCGTTGTAGCTGGAACATGGAAGACATATTCTTGTCTGTCCCCTGTCCAAGCTTGATTTACGCGTTCACACACACACACACATACATATGTATATGTGCGTGTGTGTGTGTGTGTTTGTGTGTGTAGGTGTCTGAGTTTGTCCCCACCCTCACCATTGCTTGACAATCGATGCTGGTGTGTTTATGTACCCGTAACTTAGTGGTTCGGCAAAAGATTCCGAGAGAATATGTACGAGGCTCACAAAGAATACGTCCCTGGGGTTGATTTATTCGACTAAAATCCTTTAAGACGGTGCCCCAACATGGCCGCAGTCAAATGACTGAAACAAGTAAAAGAATAAAAGAATGTGTGTGTGTGTGTGTGTGTGTGTGTGTGTGTGCGTTCTGTTCTAAATGAATGTCTTCTAATGATTACAGTATTGAGTTCTGTTTTCTTCGAGTGCAACGTTTATTGGAACCAAATGCATACAAACGGTCATACTCAGGTATGCATACGCACAACACATTTGCATATCTGCAAGTGTGCGAATGTGTTTGGAAGAGTAAAGAAGCAAGTGTCACCATGCGTATCTCTGTATCTGTGACACACTTGTACGTATTTATGTATGTATGTATGTATGTATGTATGTATGTATGTATGTATGTATGTATGTGTGTGTGTATGTATGTATGTATGTATGTATGTGTGTGTATATATATATGTATATGTGTGTGTGTGTATACACATGGATATGAGTACACTTTTTGAGTACATATAGCCAATTCCCTTACATATTTGTGTGTGTCTGCAAGTGTATATTTTTGGGTTGGATATGTTATACATACAGACACATAATATATATATATATATATATATATATATATATATATATATATATATA
>NC_068981.1:97615190-97617064 GCF_001194135.2 Octopus bimaculoides | reverse complement strand
TATATATATATATATATATATGAAGTAATAGAGTGACTGAAGGCCTGTGAGTTTCGTTCATTGGCTCTTATCAAACTAGTCACAGGTCGATGGCTTGTGAGTTTATATAGTTGTTGATAAATATATTTCTCTCTTGATTGTTCTAGAACGTATCTGTATATCTATTTCTCTGTGTGTGTTTGTGTGTGTGCGCGCATGCGCGTGCGTTCTAGCTGAAATACCCGGCGTTACCCGGGTTTAAGATTCAGGAGCTCATCATTAATATCGCAAGCAATTCATTTAACTTACAGTAATTCTTTTGGAAAAGCACTCAGAGAAATTTCAGACTAAGAACACTCTGTAATTATTATTATTTTCTTTATTTTTAAAATTATTTTTTCCGTCAAATATCCAAGTTTAAATGTATGCGATTTCAGTTTTACAAAAATTACACACAAATCCAAATCTTTTCAATCTTGGATTAGGGTAATCTTACGCTGATCCAAAACCGTAATTTTAAGTACTAACACCAAATCCCAACATTAAATACTAGCCTTTAACTCTTACTTAAGACTAACTTGAAAGCATAAGCCCAATTTTAACCCTAAAGCTTAAACTGTAATACTAAACCTAATCCTAAACACTAACCTCAGCTGCCAATGCTAGCGTTGTTTGTTGTGTAGAATCTCAATCTCCTACGTTTAGAGGATATACTTCTAGAAAAATCTTTAAAATGTAAAAGTTACCGATAGGTACCTACTTTAAAATTAAGCGCGTCAAAGAAAAATGAAAAATAGTTGTAATTTTGAAAACTTTTCATTTGCAGGATTGAAATTTCTAGTGTTTAAAGGAAGAAATTTTCGAAAAAGATATAGAATATCAAACTTATAAAAATTTTCTTCGCCAAACAATAATGTTAGAGCATCAGATGTGACAGACTTGTATCACTGCATGAGCTTGGAGCATCTAATTTGCTGCAAAGAATAATTGAGGATCTGTTCTTCCAGTGATGTGAGATGCTGGGAGGTTCTCTCTAGGCTGTTAAGAAACTTGCTGGTATATTTTAGTTTCTTTTGGACTTAAAATACGGTCAACAAACTCATACGCAACTTCAAAGTCAGGCAGCATTTGACTCACCACATTTTTACACCAGTCAACTTATACATACATATGATTGAGTGTGTTTATGAGCTGTTAATACATACGCACATGCACACACAAACACACACATACAGATTTAATTATACAAACAGGAGAAATGGGATTCAACTTAAAGTGGGATATATGTAATTTTATATAGCTATAGCGATACATAAGTGTCTTATGCCCATGAGAGACACCAAATAGGGTTTGTTCCTAACACTATTTAAAAACATAGAAGCTGAGCTTTACTGGAAACTGTAGCCTTTTGAATACAACAGGCATTTGTGTCAGATGGAGTCATGGTTATTCTGGTATAAATGCATCCTCTCCAATAAAACAACCAATCAAAATACGTAGTAACCTGAATAATATGAGGCATTATTTCATATGCACTGTAGGGTCTCTTCTCGAAGAATTCGGTAATTCGTTCTGTTTTTGAGCAAGAGTGACACAGTTCTGAATATGCAGTTACCATTACTTAAGGTTTGATAAAAGAGACAAGTTGATATGATTAGTTCAATATTTTTCCTTAGATTTAATAAAGTACTTTACTTTTAGTCTGAACTTTTGATAGCTTCTTCGCAAAGAAAACAGTGACACCAAAGACTAATAAGAGTCTAAACCAGCGGTTATCAGTCGCGGATAACAGGGCCAACTTCCCCCTCAAGACCCCTGACGGTCTTCCCTCTCTCTTTAATTGACTTCTATCATCTTAGTTGCGGTCCCCTAAAAAAAAAAAAAAAAAAAAAAAA